>NC_069501.1:44971858-45276858 GCF_027579735.1 Bombina bombina
TCCCTATATACATCCCAGATTACCACAGCTCTATAGTGTCTCTCCTCCTCCTTTCCCGCTCTGCTCCCCGGAGCGGGTCATAACCTACATCCCTTTCCCGACTGTGCCCAGTGGAGGCATTTTCCCCTGAGGAGAGACACACTCTATCAAGGCTCGCTGCTCACAGAAACCACCTGACCTCTGCACTGCTGTCTGCTTGTCCTGCGGCCAACCGCTGAAGCAGCTTTTATAAAAAGTACTTCTCTTAACTACCTGGCATAAGCAACATAGCCATGATGTGCTAGATCCTGTGGCACCCCTCCCTACCGGTGTAAGCCAGCTGAACCCGCCAGGTTTTCCTCCTGAGACCCTTTCCCTGCAACTACCTATTGACATACCACCCACTATCTGTTACAATATTTGGTATACAATGTCACAGCAGGCCAAGAAGAAGTCAAAAGGACTGCACCCTTCAAAGCATACAGTTCAGGACCATTTTCAACCTATCAGGGACCCACTACCGGACATCTCAGGTGATGATAGATCTGTCTCACCTCCTTTATCAGAGGGGAGGGCTAGTGTGAGGAGCTCACCACCCTCTCACAGGCAATCTGAAACGATCACCATGGATTCCATGAAACTACTACTGGATCAGCAGACTCAGTCATTCACGAAAAGATTTGACAAACTGGAGAGGTCCTTCGATGACCTCAGAAAGGACATTGTTACAGTTAATGAACGAACGGACATAATAGAACGCAAACAGGAAGACCTGTTAGTGGACCACACAAACTGGGTCAGCTATACACAAAATTTGGCGGATCAGGTGTCCTCTTTAGAGGCGAAACTAGCAGACCTGGAAGATCGTTCCAGGCGGAACAACGTTAGAATCCGGGGAATCCCAGAGTCTGTGGGTCCTCAGGAACTAGAAAAATTTGCCCAAGCACTATTTAGATCTATCATAGGTCCATCAGGGGAAAAAGATGCAAGAATCGACAGAATACACAGGGCTGCTAGGCCGCAAAACCTCCCTATGGATAAACCCAGAGATACCATAGCTAGGTTGCACTATTTCTCCTTCAAGGACAGACTCTTGAAAGTCACCCTGAGACAACCCCAACTCCCGGACCAGTTTAAGGACATCTCACTATACCCTGATCTGTCCTCATTCACGCTTCAACAAAGAAGAAGTTTCAACGAGACCACTAGAGCTCTGAGGGCCCACCGAATTCGATACAGGTGGGGATTTCCTACTAAATTAATCATCACCAAAGATGGTACCCAGCACACTGCTCTTACTCCACGTCATGCACAGGACCTGCTAAGAGTCTGGAACCTACCTTCTGCAAATGGAAATGAAGACCCTCCCCGACCACAAAGAGCAGGGCCCCTACTGAGAGTGGGAGCCCAAGCATGGAACCCGGACAGACAAGAGGCACCTCGACAAGATCCTGGTCGATGATCCTTATTTTCCTATACCATCTGCAATAGCCTCATGATTGCCTATCTACCCCTCTGGGGGTGTTGTGAAGATTACCCATTATTGCCTAAACCCCAAAAGGCTTGAGTCATCTCCTGGCGCCATAGTGGTGCTGAAGAGCTGGTAATGTACAACTGACTGACACCCTTGTATATTACTCCCTGCTCCATATTTCCTTCTTTCCTTTCCCCATCCCAAGCTGCTAGAGCTCTGCTTGATCTGTTCCCTCACCTCCAGTAGACTGAGTTATGAAACGCCTGTATTGGCTCATTTCTCCAAGAGGACTGTTATTGCTACCGAGACCTGGAGGTGGCCGGGGAACTGGTAAAGTACATGTGAAAGACCATCTAGCTCAAGTTAAAATGTTTACTGTTAATATAAGTTAAAGTTGCAATGTTTGTTTTATTTGATGTCTCACCTATGATGCCAAATCAATGTTTTACATAGTGGTACCTCTGATGACTGTGTCGCTTTCTCCTGACTCTCCTCTTCTCTATCGTCTTTCCCTTAACCCTCCCTTCCCCCCCACCCTGCTCTATCCACAACCCTCCCGTCTCTATTACCTTCCCTACTATCCTATTCCCTCTTTTCCCTAAAAGTCCTCCCTTTCCACCTGGAATGTTGGTACCCCCCTACCAACCGCATACATCCACTACCTTCCCCTCTACCCTTCCCACCTCCCTAATCCTGCTGCCCCATTCCTTCTTTCCTTTTTTGCCTTCCTCTTCCCTTCGCCTGGGCCTCTCTCCGCTCAACTTTCACACTTCACCAATGTTGATTGTCCAACCTTCTATCGCTTCCTCTAGACATGGGAGAGAACTGCCCTGGCGGGAGGTACGGGGGAAGGGATACGGTACATTGACATTGTTAAATGCCAAGAGCAGCTGTATTTAAGGTCTATAGTTTTACATAAAGGTGCTTTTGATGGTTATGTTTTCCTCCTCCATCTCTTTCTATCTCTACCATCTCTCCCCATTTCTCACCTCCTCCCTATACCCTGCCCCCCTCACTACCCTTCCCAGCTCCAATACCCTCTTACTATCATATTCCCTTCTCTCCCTCATCTCTCTCCCCTCCCCTAGATTGTTGATGGCTTGCCATCCGCCTACCCCTTCCCTATCCTTCTGCTCGCCCCTCCTTTCCTCCCTCCCCTTCCCTCCTCCCTTCCCCCCAACCTTCATCGCTCAATTCTTCCATTCTTGCCAATGTTATTGCTCAACCCATTATCGCTACCTCTGGATTTGAGAGAGGATTGTCCTTGTGGGAGTGACGAGGAAGAGATTTGTTTTATGGACAATGTTGAAAGCCGAGTACAGATTGTATTTAAAATCTCTATGAGTTTAATTTGCACTGTTAATCTTATATAATGCTCCACTGATGTTGTTTTACAAATTGGTGCTTTTGATGTTGGTATTCCTCTTTCTATCTCTCCTCATCTCCATCATCCTTCCCTCCGCTCTCCCCTTCTCTCTGTACTCGCTCATCATACTACCTTCCCCAGTGCCAAGATCTTCCTACAACCACATCATCTCCTTCCCCACTTCTCCCTCCCTCCTGGATTGCTGATGATCTCCTACCATCCGCCTATCCCTCCCCTCTCATTCTGCTCTCTCCTACTTTCCTACCTCTACTCCCTTTTCCTTCCACTGCTCTGCCCCTCTGGCTCTCTCTTTTAACCTCTCTCGCCCAACCTCCCTGTTTCTTTACTAGTGTTGTTTGCTCAGTCCATCGACGTTCCTCATGGACTTAAGGGGGGATTCTCCTGGTGGGAGGTGCTGGGGAGGAGATCTGCCATATGAGTATTGTCAAATGTGGGGAACATATTGTTTTTAATGTGTATTCAGATTTATTACATCATCTGTTACCCTCTAGGTATTGCTTCTTTACACCCTACCTCTTCTCGACCACCTTTTCACTCCCCGATCTCACCCCGGCCCCATCATCAGGATCCGCCCCATCCCGCCTCTCCTTTTTAGGTACTATTACCCTGTGCCCACTTCGGACCTCCTCATTACCTTTTACCACTTGGTGATATTACAAATCATGTGTTAAAATGACAGCTGTCTATATACATACTCATACCTACCCATCCTTTAAGACCTATCTGACCCCTGAAGCAGGCCTTCAGCACCCTTTAGACTCTCCACCCCTTACATTTACTTGTAGCCCGATATATAACATAAGTACATTGCGCTTTCCTAACCTACCTGGACTTTCTCCCACCTTCCCTCCCCCCTCCCTCCCCCTCGCATTTTCCCATTCTTCTTTTTCCTTTTCCACCACGCCCTTAAGATTACCTGGCCACGGGTTCCTATGTAGGATGATTAGTGACATATAACACACACCGGTAGTGGAGGGGAGCCTTCAAGCTCTCTCCTTCTACACTACCTTTCCCCCCCCTCCCCCCCACGGGGGTTGTATTCTTGGTGCAGTTAGGGATTATTTATTTTATCCTCCGCACTCCCTATTTGGCAGAGTGTAGTAGTCTCTGCCCAACCCAGAGAACCTGGTGGAATCTAGTGTATACCCTCCCTTATCTCCCATAGTTTTTGCCTCACCCTTATTTCCCCCCCCCCTTTTTTTTTTTTTTTTTTTTTCTCTCCACTCACAATGAAAGTGGGCACGCTGAACGTCAGAGGCCTGAACTCCCCCACAAAGAGAAGTTTGCTCCTCAAATTTTTGAAAACCCAACGTCTCGACGTTGTATACATACAGGAGACCCACTGGACGGAGTCTCGGGCCGCCATGTTCCACCCCAGGGATTTCCTGATTCGCTTGTCCTCCACGTTCCACAAAAAAGCCAGGGGAGTTACTGTCTTAATTGGTAGACATGTCTCCTACGAGCCCATCTACCTTGAAACGGACCCTTCTGGCCGTTACATAATATGTGTCTGCCGATTGGATAATAATCTGGTCACGCTAGTTGCTCTGTATTCCCCCAATGTCAACCAGACTCGCTTCCTTGGCAACCTGCTGGGTAAAGTAAGCCGACTTAAACAGGGCCATGTTATTATAGGTGGTGACTGTAATCTGGTGTGGGACCCGCGCAGGGATAGAAAGTCACAAAGAAAGGGACCCCCACACAGAGGAGAAGAACATTACTCTCACCTCTTCAGGAATGTTGTCTCACAACACTCATATCACGATGTCTGGAGGGCCCTGCACCCTGATGTCGATGACTACACTTGTTATTCGTCCCCCTTTCTGTCTTTTTCTCGGCTTGATTATTTTTTTTGCCACTCATGGACACTGCAGACGGTTGCGGCGGCTAGGATTGTACCTTACGTTTGGTCGGATCATGATGCAGTAGTGGTAGATATCACTTTCTCTCCCTCTGGGGAGGGTAGACACTCCTGGCGTCTACCAGAACACCTCCTCGCGGACCCACAAATCCCACTTTGGATACGGGAAATAAAGGGGTTTTTGAATATAAATGATACGGGAACTACATCTGCGCTAACCCTGTGGGCGTCGCTTAAGGCCTATCTCCGCGGACTCTTTATGCAGAAATCCTCAGAAATTAGACGACACAGAGGAGCCAGCCTAGCCCAACTGTATCATGACTACTCTATCTCTAGGACTCAACTCAGAAGAACTAGAACAGACTCCTTGGTCAGGAGGGTTCAGACTCTCAAAAAACATATTGAAACTTGTGAACTAGAGAGGGTCCAGAGGGGACTTTATCTCCTGAAGCAGAGATACTACCACAAAGGAGACAGGGCAGACCGACTCCTGGCCCACAAACTTCAACAGAAAACCTTATTGAACAAGATAGCTTATATCACAAGAGATAGCAGAAAATGTTATTCTCCTAGTGATATAGGAGATGTCTTTGCAGATTACTACAGTGGTTTATACCAGATATCTGCTGACCCCTGTTCCCACTATAGGCCGGCACACGCTATCCCCAAGTTTCTACACAAACTTCAACTGCCACAGGTTCCAGATGATATGAGAGATCTCCTCACGGCCCCTATCACAGTGGAGGAGATTGAGAAGACGATCAAAAGTCTTAAGGCACATAAATCTCCTGGGCCGGATGGCTTTGATGCCATGTTTTATAAAAAATTTATTACCCCATTATGTCCTCTTCTTGCCCGAGTGTTTGGTGAGGCCATGGATGCTGGTAGCTTCCCCCGGGAATTCCTAGAGGCATCAATCATAACTATACCCAAACCTGGGAAGAGCCCTGACCTATGTGAGAATTACCGCCCAATATCTCTTATTAATGGAGATGTTAAACTATACGCAAAAATTTTAGCCTCAAGGCTAAATAAAACCCTTCCAGGTCTGATCCACCAGTATCAGGTGGGATTTACCCCAGGACGACAAGGCTCAGACAATACCAGGCGTCTGTTGACTATCTTTTCTGAGACAGCCGCACTTAAGATCCCACTGGTTACCCTGTCGTTAGATGCTGAGAAAGCATTCGACAGGGTCCGGTGGGAATATATGATTGAGGTCCTACGTTCTTTTGGATTCCCCTCTGCATTTATCATAGCGGTAATGGCCCTATAACTCAGGCCCATCCGCTAGAGTCAGAGGACTGGGGTTTGTATCTAGAGCTTTTGAGATTAAGAATGGCACGAGACAGGGGTGTCCCCTGTCGCCACTTCTCTTTGCTCTCATGATGGAACCGCTGGCAACGAAACTTCGAGCATCCCCCTCTATACAACCCCTGGTGTTACATGATATCCCGCAAGTCCTAGCACTATTCGCGGATGACTTGACAATCTTTTTAGCAAACCCTGAGGAGTCGCTCCCTGAATTGTTCAAGATCTTGACCGAGTTTGCTAACCTAACATATTACAAGCTCAACTACACCAAGACTGAAGCCTATGCTATTGGTCTAGACGAGACCACTCTGGAGACCCTGAGAAGAACATATCCATTTAAATGGTCAACCGAAGGGCTGAAGCACCTGGGGGTAATGCTCTCTCATGACCCTAAACGAATAGTGACCGCAAATTACGGGTCACTACTCAAGGAATTCCAACAGACTGTCTCTAGTTGGAAGGTGCCGGAGGTCTCCTGGACGGGTAGAGTTGCGGCTGTAAAGATGCTCTTACTCCCAAAGCTGATCTATTTCTTTCGGTGCCTCCCGGTTCCTGTTCCGGCATATCTTCTCAACCACTTTCAATCCATCTTTACTAAATACGTGTGGAAGGGACGCCACGTGCGGCTTCCCCTGACCCAGCTACAAAAGCCAAAACGATGCGGAGGCTTGTCGATGCCAAACATTACATTATACTATAAGGCTGCTATGCTCTCGCATATTACCGCCTGGGGGGTGAGGGATTGCTCTGCAAGATGGTACCAAATAGAGCAGGGCTCATTGCCTGCTGGTGTGGACTTGGCCAATCTTATATGGATCCCAGATCACGCAGAGGTACTGAGCGGAATACATTGCCGCACAATCAAGACCTGTCTGAAGCTTTGGAGAGAGCTGCGATCTCTTGATTCGGTGGACCCGCACCCCTCCCCTATACACTCTATCAAGGCTTTAATGCAGTGCCTTCCTGAATTGCACCCCAGGAAATGGGAAGCCCTAGGGATCGGACTACTCTCAGATCTATATAGGGGAGATGCTCTGGCTATTCCACCCCAAGCTTATCCGACGGACAACTTCCCTAGAGAGTTGCAATTCGAATACCTCCGCTTAGTTTCGCTCCTTTTATCCTGGGGATTTCAGAAAACTAACACGAGAGTGCTCACCAACTGGGAGAGGAGGTGGTTGGTTGGTAGGCCTCTACGTGGCTCCCTATCGTTCCACTATAGAATTCTCCTTAACTCCCCTCACTTCTTAAAAACCCGGACTACAGAGGACTGGGAGAGAGACTTGGGGGTAGTGACATCAGAAGATAAATGGCAGCGTGCTCTCCAGGATGTTGGTGCAGCGGTGCGCTGCTCCAGCCTCTTCGAATTATATCTTAAAATCCTACTTCGGTGGCATTGGGTCCCAACCAGGTTGCACAGAATATATCCCTCCAAGTCAGCGGACTGTTGGAGAGGATGCGCCCAGCGAGGTACCCACCTACATATCTGGTGGGAATGCCCCAAACTGAACCAATTTTGGACTCAGGTAGCGAGACTGCTCCGGAGACTGGGTCTGGTGGATGACCTCACAGGAGATACGGCGCTCTTTCATCTTGGATTGCAAAGCCTCCCAAGGTCATCCCGCCTACTAGGTGTTGTCATCCTTTTGACGGCAAAACTAGTTATAGCTAGGCAATGGATGAAACAAACCCCGGTTACACTTACCCCAGTCCTTGAGTCCTTGGATTACATTCAAAACATGGAAGAATACGCGTTAAGGGTCGAAGGTCGTTATGACTTCTATTGCTCTATATGGTTGACATGGGAAGAGTTCAGGAGACTTGACAATGCCAACGCTTTGGGGGACGAACAGATAGTTGGGCAACTCTAACCCTGGGATGTGGTCTTGGCAGCCCGATTACTCCTCCAGCCTTCAGTGATCCTCCGCTCTCCCCTTTTTTTTTTTTTTTTTTTCTTCTCTCCACTCCCTCCTTCCCCCCCTACCCATTTCTTTTCCTACCTTTCCCTCCCCCCACCTCTTGACCATGGTTCTCGGGGAAATACCCCTTCCCTGTAATCATAAGTTGACCTCCAGATGTTCCCCCCTTCAGAACCTAACAAGTATCACAATGTCTGTCTTAAGATGATGACAATTACTCAAAACTTAGTTTCTTATCTCTTTGTCCTGTATTGTGAACCCTTAATCCTGAGAGTTTTGTCTCCCGATAAGTACCAGTTTACAGGGCCCATAAGTGGTCCTAAGTTACACTGTTGACGCTTGCATGTTATGTTAACTTATTATAAGAAAAGAGGCATTATTAAGGTCAATACCATGCTCCCACTACAGCTCAGTGTACCTGTGTTTGAATGAAGGAATTACTGTCATATGATACTGTTTGAGATATTGTCCTTGTTACTGTGATTGTACTTTGACTTTTTTTATTGCCTCAATAAAAATAAAATTAAAAAAAAAAAAAAAAAAAAAAACAATTTCTATGGGGGCGGGTGTGACACCATGAGTTACCGCACCGGGTGACACTAAGCCTAGTGACGCCACTGATTGTACGGTACCGAACCAAGTTCTCAGACATCCACTTACACTGCCGGTGATGCAAAATCTATGGCAAGCGCAAAGGTACAAATCAGCTACAGCGCATCTAATATAAGTATAAGCGAGTGCACCCTGAAATGGCTGTCAAATTGCTGCACTGGTTTGATATTATGACAGTCTGTCTAGCCCGTGGTGTCACCCCTTGAGGAGGGTGTCACGGGTGCGGTCCGCACTGCCCGCACCCCCTAGTGACGCCACTGACACTCTGCAGGCAACAAGTGGCAGGCAGTATGGTACAAACTGTAAGAATCAATACAGGGAATTGGTTAGGTTACCACTCAGTCTCACAAATATCGGGGCTGTTAAGTCACAATCCCCTATTCTGATCCTAGACTGAGGGCCCAGTATGGGTTAAAAAGGAATTCTCAACTCTGCAGAAAGGATTAGCTCAATTAGTGAAAGCTGAATCCAATACTTGCTGAACAGAGGAGAAAAGGATATTAGTGCCTGTATATAAGGATTAACAGGCAAGACTCAGACAAAAATGAAACTTGCATATAATACTGAAGAATAGGTAGGATATTTATACTTATACTAAAGCTAATAAGTCAGTTCACTTGTAGGAGTATCACAGAAAATAGAGACACATATATGAGAAATGCAGCCTTTTCCTGGAGTGAATGTACATAGGCACAGATTTCAATGATAAGTTCAGTTCACAGCATATAAGATACAAGTTTGCAATAAAACCTGATGAGTCCAGAAAACACTTTCAAAATGGTAATGCCAAAGGAATATTCAGTACCTTTAATCCTGTGGTCTGGTGAAAGATTCTGCTAGAGGAAAAGCAGCAGTTACCTGGAGTCTGGTATCCCCAAACAGGAAGTGCAGGCTGTGAGTGTATCAGAGGAGCTGCTGACAGGCATGGCAGAGGAATTCAGAAAAGCACAATCTGTGAGTGGTAAGCCTAAAAGCTTAAGTAAATGCTGAGGAGACAAAGGTATTTGTAGCAAGCATAAGAAATAACAAAAAGTTGCAGGAAATAAATTTTGGTGAGTTCCTGTAAGTAGGCTCAGGTAGAGATCCAGAGAGCATGTGAATTGCTTCAGCACAAGCCAGGATACTCAGCATAAGGATCAAATTACAGAGCACAGGATTTAGTTAGGAGGAGCCTTATAAAGGGTTCAAATTTAAAAGGACAGACAAACTGACAAGACCTCAGACATGACAGAACCCCCCCCCCCCAAAGGAGCCACTCCGAGGCTCAGGGCCTAGGATGATCAGGATTCCTCCGATGAAAGAGAGAGACCAAGCGAGGAGCCGTCAGATTTGTGGAGGGTTCCCAAGAATCCTCATCATAGGAAAACCCTTTCAAATGGATGAGATACTGCAGCTCATTGAGATGAAAACGGGAATCCAAAATGTCCTGAATCTCATATTCTGGAAGCAAAAGATCAGAAATCGGGGGAGCACAACTAGAGAAGGGAGGAGCCCCAACTGTAGAGGGCTTAAGGAGCGAGACATGAAAGGTGGGGTGCACTGGAATGGAGTCCGGCAAATCCAAAGTGACAGCGTTGGGATTAATAACCCTAGATATCCTAAATGGACCAATATATAAGGCAGCCAGTTTCTTGGTAGGAACCTTCAGATGCAGATGTTTAGTCGATAACCAAACCATATCACCAACTACATAAGCAGGGGGTTGCCTCCTGCGTAAATCGTAAAAGGTCTTCTGTTGTTGTTGAGATGTTTTAAGATTGTCCTGAATGATCCGAAAGTGTTGAGATAATTCGTTTATTGTGTCATTGACCAAGGGACAGCTGGTGTCTTCTCTGGGATATAAATGGAATCTAGGATGGAAACCGTAATTCGCATAAAAAGGTGAAACTTTTGTAGAAGCATTAACAGCATTATTAAAAGCAAATTCAGCAGTAGGTAGTAAAGACAACCAATCATTCTGTAAGAAAGCACAATGACAGCGTAAGTATTGCTCAAGTGTCTGGTTTGTTCTCTCCGTTTGCCCATTTGTTTGGGGTGATATGAAGAGCTGAGTCTGCGCTGTATTTTTAAAATGATACATAGTTGAGTCCAGAACTTTGAGGTGAATTGAGAACCTCTATCTGATGTTATGGTATCTGGAAGTCCATGCAACCTAACAATATGAGAAAAAAAAAGTTTTGCAGTTTCAGAGGCTGTAGGCAAGGAATGACAAGGTACAAAATGAGCCATCTTGGAGAACAAATCGACGACCACCATGATGCAGTTATGGTTGTTAGAGCTAGGAAGTTCTACCACGAAATCCATAGCAATGTCTTTCCAAGGCCTATCAGCCACGGGTAGAGATAAGAGTAAACCATATGGAGCTGCCTTGGATGGTTTCGCCATAGCACAAATAGTGCAAGCTTTGATATGTTTATCAACATCAGATGACATGGAGGGCCACCAGAAATCCCTTTGTAGGAGATGTTTGGTTCTACGGAATCCAGGATGACCACATATAACGGATTCATGGACAGAATGCAAGATCTCTTTTCGTAGATTTGACGGTACGTAGAGCTTTCCATCATGATAATACAGACCATCCTTATTTTTGGTAAGGTAAGGCAGAGGTAAGTCAGGATCTTGTTTTTGAGAGGACTGGAGGTTAGTAGTAAAATCCAAAGCTAAACCAATAAATTTACTTTGGGGAATGACACTACCAGTTGTGTTGGAATATGAAGGTCTTAAAACTTTCCTGGAAAGAGAATCGGCCTTACCATTTTTGCATCCAGGCCTGTATGTAATAAGGAAATCAAAATGACTGAAAAATAAGCTCCATCTGATTTGACGTGCCGATAATGTTTTAATTGGTTTTAAGGTATTCCAAGTTTTTATGGTCGGTGAAAATCAAAAAAAGAATGGTTGTACCTTCCAGGAGATGCCTCCAAAATTCAAGGGCAGATTTTATGGCCAGGAGTTCTTTTTCTCCAATGGAGTAGTTCACTTCTGGGGATGTCATAACTCTTGAAAAGTAACCAACGGGATGCATGGGGGTGTTGGGTGTTTTTCTTTGCGACAAAATAGCTCCCAAGCCATAGTCAGATGCATCAACCTCCAATATATATTGCAATTGGGGATCAGGAAACTTAAGAATTGGAGCAGTAGTGAAAGAGTATTTCAACTTTTGGAAAGCTTGTTCTGCTTGAGGGGTCCAATGGAATGTTGATGAATTACCACTTAAAGAAGTGATAGGTTTAGCAATAGAAGAGAAATTTCTGATAAATCTTCTATAAAAGTTAGCAAAACCAATGAAACACTGTATCTCCTTCTTGTTAGTAGGAGTAGGCCAAGAAGTTATAGCTTCTATTTTTTTTGTTCCATCTGTATGCCTAAAGGAGAAATTGAATAACCCAAAAAAGATATAGTATCCGTATTGAAAATACATTTTTCAGGTTTAGCATAAAGTGAATTTTGTCTAAGTCGGAGTAAAACAGTGCGTACATGTATAGTATGTTGTTCTTCAGTTTTGGAGTAAATCAGTATGTGACCAGCTTTGCTGGGCTCTTTGCCATTTCCTGTTGGGGAAGAGAATATCCCACAAGTAAGGATGACGCCGTGGACCGGACACACCGTTGGAGAAAGTAATTTATCAGGTAAACATAAATTCTGTTTTTTTTTTTTTTTATCACATTTGGCGGTGAAATGGTGGCATGAAATATACCAAAATGGGCCTAGATCAATACTTTGGGATGTCTTCTAAAACAAAATATATACATGTCAAGGGATATTCAGGTATTCCTGACAGATATCAGGGTTCCAAAGTAACTAGCGCTAATTTTGAAAAAAAGTGGTTTGGAAATAGCAAAGTGCTACTTGTATTTATTGCCCCATAAATTGCAAAAAAAGCAAAGAACATGTAAACATTGGGTATTTCTAAACTCAGGACAAAATTTATAAGCTATTTAGCATGGGTGTTTTTTGGTGATTGTAGATGTGTAACAGATTTTGGGGGTCAAAGTTAGAAAAAGTGTGTTTTTTTTCCATTTTTTCCTCATATTTTATAATTTTTTTTTAGTAAATTATAAGATATGATGAAAATAATGTTATCTTTAGAAAGTCCATTTAATGACGAGAAAAACGGTATATAATATGTGTGGGTACAGTAAACGAGTAAGAGGAAAATTACAGCTAAACGCAAACACTGCAGAAATGTAAAAATAGCCATTGTCATTAAGGGTAAGAAAATTGAAAAATGGTCCGGTCATTAAGGGGTTAAGGAATCAGGGGAATACAAAACTTACCATCAAAATAAACAATTTGGACAGAATCGCCATTTCAATTATAGTAATAATAATGAAAATAGATGGTTAGGGCCTTACTATAATTACCATTATGCTAGGAATGAATTTCAACACAATAGAGAAAACTATCAAACTAGAGAGAAAGATCAAAGATGGAATAGAACACGTTACACAAATACAGGTAACTATTACCCACAGAGAATGGAAAATTTTAACGTGAGAAGAAATTATCAACAAAATAATTGGAGAATACATACATCAAATACATATAGCCCTCTGAGAGAAAGATTAGATTCAGAAAATGAACATAGAAACACTGAGTCTATGAATAGACCTGGCACTTCTAGAGATTTTTTAGGGGTGGAACAAAAAACAAATACAAAGTTCAGAAGGGAGAAAAGAGACAGAGAGGAGGAAGAGGAGGAGGTTCTAGATGAAAGAGAGAAACAAATGAGAATAAGATAAATACTGATGGAATTTTTAATCTGAGTAAAATTAAATTGAGTACCGTACAAGAGAAAGTTTTGAGCCAAGGTATGCCTTTTGCACCGACTACAAAATTAAATAAATTTGAAACGTTAATTAATATCAACCAATATGTTAGAAGGTTGACTCTAAAAAGATATTTTTTTAGAAATCCGAATGAAAAATTGTCACAAAGAAGGATAAATGAAGAAAATACAACTAGTTAACAAAATACTGTGACAACAAAAGTCCAGCGCACCCGGCAGCAATGAGACTCAACAATTAGATATGCCTTGATATATACCTTTTTATTCTGTTAGATGTTGATCAAAGACAAAGCCAAATATGCCTAATGGCCAAACAGTCCAACACGCTAAAAGTAAAACAGCATATGACAGGCAGCAGTTAGGGAAAAGAAATAATGGTCAGACGCGTTTCCTTATGTTGTTACATAGCAATCCTCAGTGACCATGCCTGTTTCCCACAATTCATTGCCTTTTATACACACCTGTAGTGCAATCTTTAGCACTCTGAAATTACCTAATTAGTGAGTAGCCAATAAAAAAGGGGGAAAAAATAGAAATGTGGGAAAAGGAGATCACTGTGGTAACAGTGCAACAAACATTTACAAGTGAGTAGTGTTTTGTTTTGTTGTATATTTATTTAAGTATTAGACATTTTGGACAATACACTTGTAAATGTTTGTTGCACTGTTACCACAGTGATCTCCTTTTCCCACATTTCTATTTGGTGTGTATAAAAGGCAATGAATTGTGGGAAACAGGCATGGTCACTGAGGATTGCTATGTAACAACATAAGGAAACGCGTCTGACCATTATTTCTTTTCCCTAACTGCTGCCTGTCATATGCTGTTTTACTTTTAGCGTGTTGGACTGTTTGGCCATTAGGCATATTTGGCTTTGTCTTTGATCAACATCTAACAGAATAAAAAGGTATATATCAAGGCATATCTAATTGTTGAGTCTCATTGCTGCCGGGTGCGCTGGACTTTTGTTGTCACAGTGTTATTTTGGTGGGCGTGGATGGAGCGCTCCTTTTTCCTTCGCACCGGAGCAGATGAGTGAACGTACATACGTCATCAGGACGTCTAGCAAGAAAGTGGGTGTGTATACTACGTGAAGAGCGTCACGTGATCGGATTCGACACGCTGCTGTGACTGAGCGCTTCCCTGGTTGCGAGTGTTTGATTCTCCATCATCTTTTGGGTAAGCTGCACGGATCATTCTGTGTGTCACATTATATCTACATGGTTGTTGAACATCTGAGTGTTATTTGAGAGATAATATAAGTCGTAGTACACCCTGAAGAGGTATTAAACTTGAATCGTGTTGTGGATGTAAACTACTATCAGAGACATTTGTAACGATACATGTACGCTAAATTATTAAAGCAATACACACCACAATAAAGATTTATATTGCTTGCAGCATCGTATTAAGCCACTATATACCTTTCTTTTCAAATTAAAGATTCTTTCAGCTTGATATGGCAGCAGGGGGTTATGTCTTACAGCAATTTGCTGAAGATGTTAGTGATACTGAGGATCTTTTTAGTTCTGATACTATGGAACAGGAGGCTAATTCTAACTTAGATGTCCTATTTTTCAAAATGGATACTTTGTTAAAAAATGATACAAGAATTGAGATGGATATCAAAAGTTTTCAAATGTACAAGAAGGCTCAGCGTATTCCACGTGGCCTACATATTAGAAAATTTCCCTCCTTCCAGGTATCAGATCAGTCTTTCATTGATAAATGGAACCTTATTCTCACAGAATGCTCTTTAGCACTTATTGATCTACTGATTGAGTACAAGAAATCTTTGCGTCAAGAATTAGGTAATGAAAAACAGAAATTACAATCTTTCTTACGTCCTCTCAGTGATAACCCAGACTTTGCCAAGTATGATACTAAATTGCAGAAAGTTATCACTGAGTTTAAAAATAATCTTTGGAATTTTAAGAAACAAAAGATTATGAGAGACAAACAGGATTATGAGGAAAATAAAGTATATAAATGGACTGTAACCAATACTAGACGGAGATATAGAAGCACCTATAGAGGGCGAGGGTCTGAAAATAAAAAAGTGAGATTTGCTGACACTGACACTGAATACGACTATGATTCCTCTGACATTGAAACATCTGGTGAGATTGCCCCAGGCACAGAGGAAGTTACATCTTTTGCACTTGATTCTCATACAGTGTCACAGTCAAAAAACGGGAAGAGCCATCCACAATCCACTGCACGCCGAAAAAAATACGCAGAGGGGGAAGAGGAAAATCGCACAAGTCCAAGCCAGGACCAAGTACCCAAGCCCAGGCGTTACCCTCAGAGGAGGAGAGCAACACTATTCCAGAAATATGCATGAACATTGAGAATGTTATTAACCTGTCTTCTTTTGTTCTATCTAGGACACAAATTGAGGTTTTGTCTTTGGGTCTTGGTTTCTCCCCCACCACACATTTCAATCTTTTCAACACTGTCGTTGATCTTAACAAATTTGTCAGGTTGCTTGTTCTAAAGAAACATTTCTTGGGAGTGACCAACACTGCACAGGATGAAGTGGTCAGGGGGAAGCCAGCACCCATTCGAAGTGGTTTTGATTTTTCAGAGGTTTGTTCTGTTTTAGACCTTATAGATTTGGATAGAGATAATCAGGAATGTAACCCACTTGATATTGGGGATACACAGGATATCACTAAATTAAAATGTAAATCTAAATTTTATCCAGTAAAATCTAGATCCAATTCCATAGAGGTCTTTCAGAAAACAGTAGAAATGGAATTGAAAAAACTCAGTTTATGTGAATTTGAAAAAAGACATCACAGGGATAATCTATCTAAGGCACAATTTCTATCTATTCAGGAATTAAAAAATAATCAGGAGCTTGTTATTCGCAACTCAGACAAAGGTGGTAAGGTAGTGGTTCTCAATCGCCGGGACTATTTGGATGAGGCTTATAGACAGCTACTGGATGACTCCGTGTATGAGAAACTTAAAAATAATCCTGTGTTCTATTACAAATCGGCTCTTAAAACTATTTTGGAGCAGGCATTAAAAGATGGCATTATTCAACAAGCCAATTTTGATTTTCTATACACTGAGCACCCGGTATCTGCCATTTTTCACTATCTTCCAAAAGTCCACAAGCATCCAACACGCCCACCTGGCAGACCCATTGTGGCAGGGATAGGCTCTTTAAATGAGCCTCTTTCCCAACTAATTGATGGTTACTTGCAGCCCTTGGTCTTGAGTCTTATGAGCTACATTAGAGACACGTCTGATGTAATCACTCAAATTGAAAGCCTAGTTTGGCAAGATGGTTTCATTTTTGTAACTATCGACGTTGTCTCTTTGTATACTTGTATACCTCATGACAAGGGCAGCCAGGCAATTCGGTTCTTTTTGGACACATTTTCCACATATGATGTTGCTTTGAAGCGATTCTTTGAGGTCTCCATTGAATATTTGTTGACCCACAATTATTTTCTTTTTGAGGGGGATTTCTATCTCCAGAGGCGTGGGACAGCAATGGGGGCAAAGTTCGCCCCTTCCTATGCCAACCTTTATTTGGGTTGGTGGGAGCTGTCCCATGTCTATGGAGATGGGAATCCCTACAGAGAGTTTATACATTATTTTGGTCGTTACATAGATGACATTTTGTTAATTTGGAAGGGTCCAGCATACCGACTTGAATCGTTTCTTGCGTATTTACAGAACAATGATCTGAATTTAAGGTTCACCATGGAAAGTAATGCACACTCAATTTCCTTCTTGGACATTGAGTTGCATTCGAATCTTCAGACTTTGTGTATCGACATCGAATTGTTCCGTAAATCCACATCTGGAAACACCATCCTAAATGCAAAATCATGTCATCCAAAGCATACCATACAATCTATTCCCAAGAGCCAGTATTTAAGGGTGAAGCGTAATTGTACCAATCAATTGAGTTATGAAAAACACTCTAATGAATTAACTGAAAGGTTAGCACAGAGAGGGTATTCTCCTAATCATTTACAACTAACAAAACGGGATATTGATTTACTTGATAGAAAAGATCTTCTTGTGTCTGGTAGATCTAAGAATACAGATAGGTCTAAACAACTAAAATTCATTACTTCATACAGCATGGAATATGGCAAAATTTGCGATATAATCAGAAAGGCACTCCCAATTCTGACTACAGACGACACACTGGTAGATATAGTCAAAGAGGGTGTATGTTTTGTATCTCGTAGGGCCCAAACCTTAGGGAGCATATTGTCTCCTTCCATGCTGCCTAGGCAACAGTCACACAGGAATTGGCTTTCTATTAAACCTGGTTTCTTTAAATGTGGCAGTACGAGATGCAAGTCATGTGCCTATGCTACTTTTGGCACAAGCTTTGAATCAAGCAATAGCCACAAGATTTTTGAGATTCGTGAGCACATGACATGTAACTCGTGCTATGTCATATATCTTTTGACCTGTAGGGGGTGTCATAGGCAGTACGTGGGACAAACGACACGTGCGCTAAAGGATCGTTTTCTTGAGCATTTGCGCTCAATTGAGGATCCAGAGTCAACCACCCCCATTTCATTACATTTCAAACGATATCACAACTCAGACAGTTCATTGCTAACATTCCAAGCTATTCAATTAATCCCTAGACACCCAAGAGGTGGAAATAGAGGCACTATTCTCAGCAAAAGAGAAGTTTATTGGATTTTTCAGCTGGGCACCAGAGTGCCGACAGGGTTAAATTTTGATTGGGATGTAAGACTATTTGTAGATCAATGAGTTCTTAGTATCTATTGACTTTTAATTTCTATTTACTTTTATTATTTTTATAATGTCCTCGATTCACTAAACCCAGTTTTTTGCTTTAACTTATACACTTTATTATTATTATTTTACATTATCCCATTAATTAATGGGAAACTGCTCTATTTAATAAATATATATATTTTCTGCAAAATCAGATGCTTACACGTCAGTATAAGTTATTACATTTTAAACTTATTAGACTTTTTTTGCAGATAGGAGTAGTGTTTTGTTTTGTTGTATATTTATTTAAGTATTAGACATTTTGGACAATACACTTGTAAATGTTTGTTGCACTGTTACCACAGTGATCTCCTTTTCCCACATTTCTATTTTTTCCCCCTTTTTTATTGGCTACTCACTAATTAGGTAATTTCAGAGTGCTAAAGATTGCACTACAGGTGTGTATAAAAGGCAATGAATTGTGGGAAACAGGCATGGTCACTGAGGATTGCTATGTAACAACATAAGGAAACGCGTCTGACCATTATTTCTTTTCCCTAACTGCTGCCTGTCATATGCTGTTTTACTTTTAGCGTGTTGGACTGTTTGGCCATTAGGCATATTTGGCTTTGTCTTTGATCAACATCTAACAGAATAAAAAGGTATATATCAAGGCATATCTGATTGTTGAGTCTCATTGCTGCCGGGTGCGCTGGACTTTTGTTGTCACAGTGTTATTTTGGTGGGCGTGGATGGAGCGCTCCTTTTTCCTTCGCACCGGAGCAGATGAGTGAACGTACATACGTCATCAGGACGTCTAGCAAGAAAGTGGGTGTGTATACTACGTGAAGAGCGTCACGTGATCGGATTCGACACGCTGCTGTGACTGAGCGCTTCCCTGGTTGCGAGTAGTTAACAAAATACCAGTTTAAAAAAGAAATCCACCTTTTACCCCATTAAGGATAAAGGAGATAATATAAACTTGTTCGAGAAAAGAGTTACAAAAGAGTTAGAGAAATGGGATGGAAAAAGTAAATATTTGAATTTTAATTTATCTAAAGAAGAGCACAAAGTGTTACAGGACTTAAGAAATAATAAAGACATAATTATAAAGCAAGCGGATAAGGGAGGGGGGTAGTCTTAATGAATACCACTGATTATCTTAAAAAAGGCTTTTAGAATTTTAGGTGACGAATGTACATATAAAAAATTGTTAAATGATCCGGTAAATAAACAGAAGGAAAATTTAGATAAACTATTAAATGACGCAAAATTAAAAGGATTACTTGATTTTAATGAATTTAATTTTTTGACAACTAAATTTCCAAGAACTCCCACCTTTTATTTTTTGCCAAAGATCCATAAATCCCTTATAGAACCGCCAGGATGCCCAATTATATCCGGAATAAATTCCTTAACCTCTAATCTATCTCAGTACATTGATCAATTCCTTCAGAAATATGTAGTAAACCTACCTGCCTATCTAAAAGACTCTACACACTTGTTGAATATATTAAAACAGATAACTTGGAATGAAAAGTATATAATGGTTACATGTGATGTGACCACCCTTTATACAAATATCAAACATAATCCTGGATTAATTGCGGTCAACCATTTCCTTAAAAAAGATGGTTCCTTAAAAATAGAACAGTGTGAGTTTATTTTAAAATGTATTGAATTTATTTTATCAAATAATTATTTTATCTTTGATGGGAAATATTACCTCCAGCAAAAAGGAACAGCAATGGGTACCAAGTTTGCACCCAGTTATGCTTATTTATTTATGGGATACCTGGAAGAGTTATTAATTTTTAATGGTCCATGGGGTGCGAACTTGGTATCCTACAAAAGACTTATAGATGATATTTTTTTAATATGGAATGGAGATATTGAACTTTTAAATCTCTTTTTGGAAGACCTAAACCTAAATAATTTAAAGTTCACCAGTGAAATCAACAGTAAAAGCATACATTTCCTTGATCTAGAAATAAATATTATTGAACAAGAGATCCACACAAGAACATTTTTTAAAAAGGTAGACGCCAATAATTATGTTCACATTGAAAGCTGCCATTGGCCAAAATGGATAGAAAATATATCTACTAGCCAGTTTACCAGGATAAAGAAAAATTGTAGCAACACGGAAGACTTTGAAAATCAGTCATTAATCCTAAAAGAAAGGTTTCTGGACAAAGGTTATGATGAAAATAATGTGAATAAAGCATTAGAGAAAGCAAGATTGAAGGATAGGGAAGAATTACTCATGATTAAAGAAAGAAACCATTCCGAACAGAAAAATGATCCAGAGAAATTAAATATTCCATTTATTACAAGATTTAATGCCCAACATGGACATATAAAATCTATTCTGAATAGACATTGGCACCTTATAAAAAGTGACCATATCTTAGGAGATCATGTTAAAAGACACCCAGATTTAATTTTTACAAAGGCAAAAAATCTTAAAAATAGTTTAGCTCCCAGTTTGTTTAAGAATAGTAATAATATGATTGATGCTTACTTATCAGGGACCAAATTGACAGTTTTTTTTCCGTGTTACAGCTGTGTGGCCAGTAAATATAGCACTAAATTAAAGAAAATCAATTCCACAACTAGGGATCATACACATATGATTAAGGATCTAATTAGATGTAGTGATAAAGGGGTGATTTACCTTCTCCAATGTTCTTGTAATAAACAGTATTTAGGCCAAACCCAACGGAAATTAAGAGATAGGATTAGAGATCATGTTAACAACATAAAAAATGGCTTTGAAGCTCATTATGTATCTAAACACTTCAAAGAATGCCATGGGAGTAATGCCAAAGACCTTCGTTGGTGGGGTATAAAAAGAGTGAAAAGAGACAGCAGAGGAGGGGAAAAATTGATCCTATATAATGAGGCAGAATTAATTTATAGTTTTGGTACAATTGTCCCAGAAGGGTTAAACGTGGAATTGGATTTGAACCCTTTTATAAACTAAAAATGAATTATAGAATCATAGAATGAATTAATAATGGGGGTATATATATATATATATATATATATATATATATATATTATACGTGTATAATATATTTTCTAATATTTTTTAATCTCCATTTTTTTAGTTAATATTTTTTCTTAATAAATTATTTAAATTATCTAAATTTTAGTGTAACATTCTAATGGTAATTATTAAATTTTATGCTAGTTTTGTAAAAAAAAAAAAAATTTTACATCTAAGAGTAATAAAGTGTTTGAGAAATAACAAAAATATTGTATCTATGAATTTTACATTTGATCATTTTAAGATAGGATAGAAATTCAATGCTCCTTTAACATATGTTTTCACATTAATTTTAGATAAATATGAATTTTACCCTTATTGGTGATCATCTAATAGATGTATCATTATTAATAGATGTACCTTTATTAATAGATTGGTATATGTTTCACACTCAAACAGTTTTTCACTACGATTCAGTGCATGTGTAATATTTATTAATTATTGAAAGTATTGAAAAGGGTGTATATGGAAAAGATCATATATATATATATATATACTGTATATATATTAATGTAGGCAAATAAAGGATTGAACTTTTCACTCCGTTTAAAGAAAGAAATGTTATCTACAAGCATAAGTATTACATGGATGGAAAATTGCTAATTGATTAAAAAAGGCCAACAGGAAATAGACATGACTATAAAGAGGCAGAACAGGAACCGGTTAAAACATCTTGATAAAGGCCATTTAGTGGCTGATACGCGTAGATGTGTATGTGAATCTGGATTCCTTCCAAACCAAGGACAGTAACGAAGATACCAGAGCGCTCTGTGTTTTCTTTCTTTGAATTTGCCGCATTGGGACTGACAGCGTGAGAAGTTCCAGGTGATTGGCTAATTCTTACCACGTGACCGTTCTTCATTACGTCACACGCCAAAGGATTCTAATCAGCTAAGAGGGGAGACCGCAAGGAGCACGACCCGGACGCCTAAACTGGCGATTCACGTACCCGGTTGAGACATCTGTCTGTGGACATAAAATAGAGAGTCTGTCCGGATGTTTCATCGATAGCTCCAAGCAGGGATAAAAAGACCTCACCCTCGATTGGAACCCCGGTAACGTTCATATAACTGACTGTCAATTGAGATATATGATTTAAAGCTAAAGCACTTTTCAATCATAAACTGCCTTCTTTACTATTTATTGCCTGTGGCCTACTGGCCTTCCATTCAGTACACTTTGAGGAACAGACTGTGTAACTTTTCAGGACTATTTGAGCTTTTAATTGCGTGACAATTTTGTCTATCGTTCCCTTTTTAAGTTTTTTAAAGATCTAAATTTACACCACCGGTGGTTTTTGTATTAATTAATTCTTTGTTGTATTAATTAATTCTTTGTGTATTTATTTATTTATTTATTTATTTATTGTATTTATCTATTAAATAATATTTATTATAGCAGTAAGTGAGTTGCTTGTGCATATCTATTTTTTTAAGAACATCTATGAATTGTATTGAAATTTACTGAAAGTTTTTTCTGGCTCTTTCCTATTATACCGACCTTATTTTTAGTGCCACATCTATTCCTTTTAACTATTAGCTTCCTTGATTTGCCCTCAGAGTGCAATTCCATTTTGATGTGTGCAGGTATAAGTTTGGTGTAAAGAAGTTTATATTCTCTTTTCTGTGTACACAACATATTATGTTTTACAGAGATTGCTGGAACAACATGTGAGATGGAGGAGGAAGTGGCTCCCTCAGAGTCTGATGGTACGTCAAATATATATAACATATATCTAACATGTATTATTGTTTAGAAATCATACTCTTGACAAAAAATAAAGTCTACAGCTTTGTCCCTTTAAAATATATTATTCCATTATTTTTTAAATACCCTACTGCCCCCCTTTTATATGTCATGCAGCATGAACATATGTTTTTAATTTTTATTAAATTTATGTATGATTTGTAAATAATGACAGACATCATGATGTCATATCATGATGTCACATGCATATTCCATGCAAACCCCCAATAAGCATCTTCTGATACTGTACAGACAGTCATTTCTATTCATCTGAGTGCATAGATGCAGACCATATCATTATGTCATCATTGTTTATAACTTCAAAACCACTTCTAAGTATATATCAAACATAATCATATTGAAATTAATTCATTTAATTTCATGATGAATGATATGTAAATGTTTTTTCAAAAATCTTATGTGTAGACTGTCCATTTCAATCAATCAAACATTAATATTTCTCAGAAATAAAGCATGCATTTCAGAATGTGTCTAGTAATATTGGGATGACATACATTTAATCCTAATCTAAAAGATATATTTCATTAAAAAAATAAAAAATAAGATCAGATATAGAAGATTATATTCTTAATATTTAATATGAACGGTAGTATCTACTGTGTATATATTCAGAATAGTAATTGTTTGAAGCATCAAGCTTCAAATTAGTCAATTTAAGATTCCAAAGGCAATCACCGGAATAGATATGTAAATCAGGGTTTACCTGGTTTCAAAGGCTATGTGTAGTGACCATTTAAATTTGATCATATTACACACTCCCAATATTATTCAATTGTTGTATTTTCAAAAACAAACCCACGGGCATGTGTCTAAAAGAACTCTATTGCATTTCAATCTCAAATGCATACATGCATACAAATAGATTGTCCAAAAGATAAATATATTATCAAATCATAAATATTAACACATAATGTTAACTTTGAAAAATATGATTTGGAATGTATTTATGAAATGTTAAATGAAAAATAATAGTGAACATTCAGAGTTTAAAGGATCAATTGAATGTTCTTATTAATTATATTTGATTCAAATCAGTCAATAACTTAAAACATAGTCATTATTGTGACTTTGTCTAAATATTTTAGGAGAACAAGAATCCGGACTTTAAATAATGTTGATTCCTGATTTCTTGCAAGATAATAATATATTTTAATATTATATATGTATATATATATTTTTCTTCTATATTTCAGATGGACCTTCCACTTATGAGTATCAGCCTCCCACCCCTCCGCAGCCAGAACCCAATCCCACCCCTCCCCAGCCAGAACCCACTCCCGCCCCTACCCAGCCAGAACCCACTCCCGCCCCTCCCCAGCCAGAACCCACTCCCGCCTCTCCCCAGCCAGAACCCACTCCCGGCCCTCTACAGCCAGAACCCACTCCTGGACCTTCTTACTCCTATCCTGTCCCTCTCAAAAAAGAGCCCTTGCCCCCCTCACCGCTCTCCCCGTTTTGCCACCCGTCCAGCTACCCCACCTGCACAGCCACCAATTTCCCAGGCCCCTGACTCCCCAGCTGTGCAGGCTCCCCCAGAGCGGCAGCCCAATTCCCCATCTCGCCCCATCCATCTCCCCATCCCTCCCCCTCAAGACTTTTACCACAGTCCCCACCTTCATTGTCCTGGGTGTCGGATTGTCCTTCCCAGCCACCGATGTAAGTATCATTACAAATCCACATTATAGCATAGTTTCTTAAAGGGACATTATACTGATCTAATTATACATAAATTGAATTTGAATTGAAAATGTTTTTTTATAAACATCTTCTTCATTTGATTAATGTAAATGTTTCGATCTTCATTTTGGTAAATCAACATCCACATTTTCTAATATCTAAATGATATTGACTAGATGTTGGATATCTATTATGTATATATGCCAATATTTTTGAGTTGGTATCACTGCCATTTTCACAGTGTGTCATAAACCAAATAAATATATTTTTCAAGATTGATAGGGTTTTGATTTGTCTTAATATCTTAATGGTTTATCTCTGAAGAACATATTTAATGTGTCAATCTTATATCTAGCATATTTAATTATACTGATTTATATTGTAATTATTACAATGTCTCTTTGCTCGCTTTTTATTATGTTCTGTAATTATTATTCATTTTTAATTTTTAATTTTGTTTAGGTTTTGACTCAGCATGGTTAACGCTAGAGGCTCTAGCATGCATAGAGCAGACCATGCTGAGTAACACTCAGTTGCTGGGAAGGATCCATGACACCATGCGTCTCCAGCTGTGGCTTCTTAGCTTGCTTATAGAAGGTACAACGCATGAAGGCACAGCTGGAAATGCACAGGACGATGAGGGTGATGCTGATGCCCCATAAGTGGAGGATCCGGAGATGGCCCGAGGGAGCACTACTAACTCCTCCATCCACATGTTGTTCTATGTGTGTCGTTATTTGTTGCCATTTGGCCTTTTTTTACTTTGTTGCTGTGCCTGTTGCACTATTTCACCTTGTCAGATGGCTCCAATGGGGCTGTGATGGCCCTTGTCAACTCCCTCCAAGGACTGTGATGCACTATGTCACCTTGTCAGATGGCTCCAATGGGGCTGTGTTTGCCCTTGTCAACTCCCTCCAAGGTCTGTGATGCACTCTTTCACCTTGTCAGATGGCTCCAATGGGGCTGTGTTGGCCCTTGTCAACTCCCTCCAAGGACTGTGATGCACTCTTTCACCTTGTCAGATGGTGCCAATGGGGCTGTGTTTGCCCTTGTCAACTCCCTCCAAGGACTGTGATGCACTCTTTTACCTTGTCAGGTGGCTCCAATGGGGCTGTGTTGGCCCTTGTCGACTCCCTCCAAGGTCTGTGATGCACTCTTTCACCTTGTCAGATGGCTCCAATGGAGCTGTGTTGGCCCTTGTCAACTCCCTCCAAGGACTGTGATGCACTCTTTCACCTTGTCAGATAGCTCCAATGGGGCTGATTTATCAATATGACTTTTTGTAACGTTATCTTATTTCTTTATGTTTTATGACATCATAATAAAATAAATGTCATTAATATATCATTTGTCCTCTTTATACATGTCATTTATTAAAATCTATATTTAATGTGGTTAATCCTTAAAGGGACATGAAACCAAAACATGGTCTTTCATGATTCATATATATAATAACATTTTTCTGAAATATAATATGTACATCTCTTATTTAATTTGCTTCATTTTCTTGATATACTTTGCAGAAAAGTTTATCTTTCCAAGATCATGATTAGCAGAGAACTGAGGTTCTAGATGTTGATTGTTGGTTGTATATATATATAAAATATATACAGGGAGTGCAGAATTATTAGGCAAATGAGTATTTTGACCACATCATCCTCTTTATGGATGTTGTCTTACTCCAAGCTGTATAGGCTCGAAAGCCTACTACCAATTAAGCATATTAGGTGATGTGCATCTCTGTAATGAGAAGGTGTGTGGTCTAATGACATCAACACCCTATATCAGGTGAGCATAATTATTAGGCAACTTCCTTTCCTTTGGCAAAATGGGTCAAAAGAAGGACTTGACAGGCTCAGAAAAGTCAAAAATAGTGAGATATCTTGCAGAGGGATGCAGCACTCTTAAAATTGCAAAGCTTCTGAAGCGTGATCATCGAACAATCAAGCGTTTCATTCAAAATAGTCAACAGGGTCGCAAGAAGCGTGTGGAAAAACCAAGGCGCAAAATAACTGCCCATGAACTGAGAAAAGTCAAGCGTGCAGCTGCCAAGATGCCACTTGCCACCAGTTTGGCCATATTTCAGAGCTGCAACATCACTGGAGTGCCCAAAAGCACAAGGTGTGCAATACTCAGAGACATGGCCAAGGTAAGAAAGGCTGAAAGACGACCACCACTGAACAAGACACACAAGCTGAAACGTCAAGACTGGGCCAAGAAATATCTCCAGACTGATTTTTCTAAGGTTTTATGGACTGATGAAATGAGAGTGAGTCTTGATGGGCCAGATGGATGGGCCCATGGCTGGATTGGTAAAGGGCAGAGAGCTCCAGTCCGACTCAGACGCCAGCAAGGTGGAGGTGGAGTACTGGTTTGGGCTGGTATCATCAAAGATGAGCTTGTGGGGCCTTTTCGGGTTGAGGATGGAGTCAAGCTCAACTCCCAGTCCTACTGCCAGTTTCTGGAAGACACCTTCTTCAAGCAGTGGTACAGAAAGAAGTCTGCATCCTTCAAGAAAAACATGATTTTCATGCAGGACAATGCTCCATCACACGCGTCCAAGTACTCCACAGCGTGGCTGGCAAGAAAGGGTATAAAAGAAGAAAATCTAATGACATGGCCTCCTTGTTCACCTGATCTGAACCCCATTGAGAACCTGTGGTCCATCATCAAATGTGAGATTTACAAGGAGGGAAAACAGTACACCTCTCTGAACAGTGTCTGGGAGGCTGTGGTTGCTGCTGCACGCAATGTTGATGGTGAACAGATCAAAACACTGACAGAATCCATGGATGGCAGGCTTTTGAGTGTCCTTGCAAAGAAAGGTGGCTATATTGGTCACTGATTTGTTTTTGTTTTGTTTTTGAATGTCAGAAATGTATATTTGTGAATGTTGAGATGTTATATTGGTTTCACTGGTAAAAATAAATAATTGAAATGGGTATATATTTGTTTTTTGTTAAGTTGCCTAATAATTATGCACAGTAATAGTCACCTGCACACACAGATATCCCCCTAAAATAGCTATAACTAAAAACAAACTAAAAACTACTTCCAAAACTATTCAGCTTTGATATTAATGAGATTTTTGGGTTCATTGAGAACATGGTTGTTGTTCAATAATAAAATTAATCCTCAAAAATACAACTTGCCTAATAATTCTGCACTCCCTGTATATATATATATATATATATATATATATATATATATATATATATATATATATATATATATATATATATATATATATATATATATATAACATCCACAGAGACTTTAATGAAGGTTTGGTAACAGTATTAGTGTATAAATGTAAAATAGAACGTCTCTTGGTGAACACAACTCAAAACAGGAATCCCATTATAGCGGATATCACCAAGTTAATGCTGGTACGTGAACACTCCAATTATAAGAAAACAAAGGGCTTACCACACATGTCAGTATCCCACCGATAAAGAGAAACGTCTCTTACACGCTCTTTATATTCTCAGTGCTGGCGTGCAGCTTGCTATGCAAGTGATGTAATGTCGGTAAGGATTTCAACGTGCCGCCTCTGTAATTTACCTGCTGTGTAACGCAGGTGTGCGAGTGCTCCAAACTCCGGTGCTGCTAGGGCTCTCCAGAACCCATCAAGTCCAAAGTAGTAATCAATAGAACAAAGAGTCACAGTTCCAGTGTAAGGATAGGCAGGGAGAGATTTTAAAAGTTTAAAGGTAAATTTATTATACTTGCATTAAAACAGTTACACAGGCACAGCAAACTGACAGACACCTCGGCTGACGCGTTTCCTGCCTCACGGGCAGTTCATCAGAGCACAAGACTGAGTGTTTCACACAGCTGTTAAATCTGGGATGTGTTGTGATCTCGACCAATCATAATGAAAGATCTAATATACAAATTAACCATTTAGTTACCTATTCCCAAATTTATGTGTCAAAAGTGAATATTTGAATACTAACTTACTATAAGAAAAACACACTCAGTTAAAATAACACAAAAGAATATTTAAAAGTTAATATGTGATAGAATATGGGACCCTTTAGAAAAATCGTAACATTGTAACTTTGCACATAGGTTAGGTTTCTATAAATGTGGAGTAAGACCCTGTAAAAGTTGTGAGTATGCATTAATTGGTGACACTTTTTTATCCAGCAATACAGGGTTAGCCTATAGGATACGTGAGCGTATCAATTGCAACTCCACTTTTATTATTTACCTTATTACATGTACATGTTGTAATTTTCAATATGTGGGACTCACCTCTAGGGGTCTCAAAGATAGGATCAGAGAACATCTACTGTCCCTAGAGGCTGAGGAACCCAAAACACCTGTTGCTAAATAGTGATGTCCCGTACTGTTCGCCCGCGAACGGTTCACGGCGAACTTAAGTTGTTCGCGTTCGCAGCTGCGAGCGAACACATGCGATGTTCGATCCACCCCCTATGTGTCATCATTGAGGAAACTTTGACCCTGTATGTCACAGCCTTCTGACACATTAGAGCCAATCAGCATCAGCCACTCCCTCACAGACCCTCCCCTCTTCTTGGCCGCAGCCATTTTAGACTCATAACGACCTTGCTTTGTTAGTGAGAGGACGTTTTGTGTTGCTGCTGCTGACATTATAGGGAAATAGATAGCTAGGCTAGTGTATTTAGTGTCCACTACAGTCCTGAAGGACTCATCTCATCTCTGCTGCAAGGACAGCACCCCAAAAAGCCCTTTTTAGGGCTATAATTTGAGCCGTTTTTTTTTTTTTTCTTCGTATTTTTATTAGCATTTGCCTGGCTTTCAGCCTGTGTGTAAGGCTCACAGCATATGCTGTGATTACTGCCACCACTGATATCTGCCTAACAACATTAGTTTAAATTTAACCAACAAAAATTTGAAATTATTTTGCTAGTGTAATTTATTTTCATTTTCTATCAGGCCTGTGTCACACAGCATATACTCTGTTTCATTGCTCTGTGCCAGCCACCAGTGGTCATATCCGTTTATAACATTATTTTAAATTTAAAATAAAACTTTTAAATCATTTTGCTAGTGTAATCTAATTTCATTTTCTATCAGACCTGTGTCTGTCAGGCTCACACAGCACACACAGCACACACAGCATATACTTCAGTTTTTTTCAGTCTTTTGGTTAATTGCTCTGTGCCAGGCAGCCACCACTCATATCTGCTTCTCCTTATTTTAAATAAAAAAAAAAAACTTTTAAATTTTTTTGTTAGTGTAATCTAATATCATTTTCTATCAGGCCTGTGTGTTTTGCTGACTTACAGAGCATACTGTGTTTAATTGCTGCCCTCCCTAGTCTATGAGCCACGACTCATAAGTGTTTAACCTTTTTTTAAATTCCCCCCCCAAAAAAAACTTTAAATCATTTTTCTAGTGTAATCTAATTGTATTTTCTATCAGGCGTGTGTGTATCAGACTTACAGAGCCTACTGTTTTTAATTGCTGCCCTTCCAAGGCTATCAGCCACGACTCATATGTGCTTAACCTTTTTCTTTAAATTCCCCCAAAAAATCTTTAAATCATTATGCTAGTGTAATCTAATTTTATTTTCTATCAGGCCTGTGTCTAACTGTCTATCTGACTTACAGAGCATACTGTTGTTAATTGCTGCCCTACGTAGCAGCCAGCCAGTGCCACCACTCATATGTGCACTGCTTAACATTATTTTAATATTAAAATATAAACTTTTAAATTATTTTGCTAGTGTAATCTAACTTAATTTTCTATCAGGCCTGTATTTCTTTCATGTAATTAGCAAGAGTCCATGAGCTAGTGACGTATGGGATATACATTCCTACCAGGAGGGGCAAAGTTTCCCAAACCTTAAAATGCCTATAAATACACCCCTCACCACACCCACAATTCAGTTTTACAAACTTTGCCTCCCATGGAGGTGGTGAAGTAAGTTTCTGCTAGATTCTACGTTGATATGCGCTTCGCAGCAGGCTGAAGCCCGGTTTTCCTCTCAGAGTGCAGTGAATGTCAGAGGGATGTGAAGAGAGTATTGCCTATTTGAATACAATGGTCTTCCTCTAGGGGATCTATTTCATAGGTTCTCTGTTATCGGTCGTAGAGATTTCTTCTCCTAACTCCCTTTTCAGATCGACGATATACTCTTATATACCATTACCTCTACTGATTCTCGTTTCAGTTCTGGTTTGGCTATCTACTATATGTAGATGAGTGTCCTGGGGTAAGTAAGTCTTATTTTTTGTGACACTCTAAGCTATGGTTGGGCACTTTATATGTAAAGTTCTAAATATATGTCTTTAAACTTATATTTGCCATGATTGAGGATAATCAGTATTCCTTCATTCAGACTGTCAGTTTCATTATTTGGGATAATGCATATGAATAAATATTTTTTTCTTACCTTGAAAATTTTCAATTGACTATTTTTCCCTGCGGGCTCTTAGGCTCGCGGGGGCAGAAAATGCTTCAATTTATTGCGTCATTCTTGGCGTGAACTTTTTTGGCGCAAAATTTTGTCATTTCCGGCGTCGTAGTTGACGCCGGAAGTTTGTAGTTACGTTGTACTTAGCGTCAATAATGTGGGCGTCATACTTAGCGCCAGAAATGTGGGCGTCATACCTGTTCCACTTTTTTCTCACATTATTTAAGTCTCACTTTTTTGTTGCTTCTGGTTGCTAGAGGCTTGTTTATTTTGCATTTTTTCCCATTCCTGAAACTGTCATTTAAGGAATTTGATAATTTTGCTTTATATGTTGTTTTTTTCTATTACATATTGCAAGATATTCAAAGCACTGTTCCTGTTTCAAGAGATGCTGAGGGATTCCTGTTGACTGATATCAGTCCTACCAAAGCTAAGTTCATTTATTTTAATGTTATGAATGTTTATCTTTAGCTATGGTTTGTAATAAGTTATCATGATAAACTTTTACATGCAGAATCCATTAGTATTTATGCTTTATATATTGCTATTCTTTTTATATCTTATGTACAAGATATACTTAGAAATTTATAAGAATATTTTTCTGATTCTATTTTAAAGGCTTTGTCTGACGTCCCGCCTTCTAATAAAATTTCTAGGTCTTTTTCAAACATCTTTTAGTTGATGAAGTTTCAAATGACCAACAACATAATGAATTATCCTTCTCTGATGGTGCTTTTTTTCTCATTCAGAATTTTTCTTCATCAGATATTGACACTAACAAATCTACTTTTTTATTCTTTAATAGAGTACATTTTGTTCCTTGTTCAAAAGGTGTTGATTATTTTGGATATTGAAATATCTAGTTCTTTTGATTTTTAAAGACTAGCTAACATTTAAATTCTGCTTGTTTATCTTCTGTGGTTTCTTCAGAGGGTTTTTTTTCCAGTTCCTGATACTAGGGAATGGAATAGGCTGAGAATTTTCTTTTAGTCCTTCTTTAAGGTTTTTAAATTGTTTTCTTTGCCGGCAGTTAGTTTTCAGTTTTGAGGAAAGATTCCCCAATTTAATGGGGCTATCTCTACTCCTGCTAAATATACTATTATTCTTATAGCAAATAGTATTTATTTTTTTCCTTCAGATGGTCGTATCTTATTTAAGGAAAATTATTTTCAGGTACTTTTCTTAGACCTGTAATTTATTTGGCTAATGTTGCAATTGCTGCATCTTTCTGGTTGGATACTTTAAGATCAAGTATCGGATTATGATTTGTTTAAGCATTGTTAAAAGGACAAATCTTCTATTTTTTTGAAGTTCAGACTAAGTGCTATTGCATTGTCTTGTTATCTTGCATTTGTTGATTATGTAAGTCCAGTGTGTTGTCTGATCCTTTAACTTGATTAACATGCTAATAATTTAATTTGTGTTGTCATTTTATTAAAATATTTAGCAAATGAGGTTTAATCTATGTCTTTAGCTATTTTAGCTAGAAGAACTTTGTGATTTCAATCTTGGAATGCTAATTTGATTTCTAAAATCCATATTTCTTTTTTTCCAAGATATTCAATTATTTGGTTCATAATTGGATTCAATTATTTATCTGTTACTCTGGGCTTCAAGATTGAGTTCTAAGACTAAAACTTTAAGCTTATATTAGTTTTCTGTTCTTACTAAGGAACGGAATCCTGTATTCTTCCCCAAGTAACATGTTTATAATTGGAAGTTTTTTGTTCTTCATTTAATTAAGCCTTTTAAAAGTTTAAAGTCAGCTCCCTAAATTTGCATGTAGGTGCGATTCTTATTCCAGCTTGGCTGGTAAGGGGCAGGTTAAGACTTTTTTGAAATTTGTTTGGTTCTATTCGGTCCAAACTTCTTAAACTTTGGGTACAGAATAAGTTTCAGAGTAAAACCGTCTGTGAGAAGTCTTTTTTCTCTATCATATTTCAGCTATTCCAGTAAGACTATCACTTTCCTGAAGTGTGTCTCAGACCTGGAGTTTTCTGGGGTATCTTTTCCAGTTTCATTTTAGGAACTGGGTTTTGGGGTTTTATTCAAGACTATTCATTGTTCCAAAGATAGAAAAACTTTTTGAAATTGTCATATAAATGTACCATCTTTTAGAATGGTGATTATATGGTCTATTCTGCCTTTTTGGTCAGTGATGGCATTATTTGTTTACATTAGATACAATAGATGCATATCTTCATTTTCTGTTTTCATTCAGATTATTTTTATTTTCTGAGATTCTCTTTTTTTGACAAGCATTACCAATTTGTTGCTTTTCCTTCTGGTCTAGCGACAGCTCTAAGAATCTTTTCAAGGTTCTCAGTGTTCCTTTTTTTGGACGGTATCGTGGTACTGGCTCAGTCTTTTTCATTCTGTGGAATCTCATACGATTCAACTTTGTTGTTTCTTCAAGACATGGTTAGAGGATCTTTTTATCAAAAGCTCCTTGATTTCTCACACAAGGGTCACCTTTTTTAGGTTTCCAGATAGATTGTGTCAATGTTTTTGTCTCTAACAGACAAGTGACAAGTTTATTGGGTTCCGTTTGTCGGAACCTTCAGTCTCTATTATTTCCTTCAAGTTGCTATATATGCATGGAAGTTTTAGGTTTCATGGCTGCAGCATTTGGATTCGATTCCCTTTGCTCATTTCATAGGAAACCTTTCCAGTTTTTTATGCTGATTAATGGTGCAGGGATTCTAGGATATCACTTTTTATATCTTTGAATCCTAATGTTTAACTATCTTAGATTCGGTGGTTAAGATCACCATCATTTAGTTCTACAGGTCTCTTCGGTTCTTTCAACCTGGACCATGATCTTTACAGATGCGAGTCTTTTAGGTTGGGAGGCTGTCTGAGGATCTCTGTCAGCACAAGGGGTTTGGAAATCTCAGGAGGCGAGATTACCATTTGATATTTTGGAACTCTGTGCATTCTCAGAGTTCTTCAGTTCGGTTTCTTTTTCAAGAAGAGACGTTTTTTTCAGACAGACAATGTCACGACTGTGGCGTATGTCAATCATCAGGGTGGGTCTATCAGTCTTTAGGCTGTGACAGAAGTATCTCGGATATTTGCTTGGACTAAATCCAGCTCCTATCTAATTTCTGTGGTCTTTTTCCCAGGTATAGACAATTGGGAAGCGGATTATCTCTGTTAATCAAGCTTTACATCCGGGAGAATGGTCTCTTTACCCAGATATGTTTTTAAATTTTTCAGATGTGAGGGCTTCCAGAAATAGATCTGATGGCATCTCATCTAGACAAGGAACTTCCCAGGGGCCTATTCAGGTTCTGGGATCTTCAGGCGGAAGTAATGTATGCATTAACACTTCCTTGGAATTATCAATCTGCCTATATTTTTTCATCTCTGGTTCTTCTTTTTAGAGTGATTTTCTAAATCATCAGAGACTAATCTTTGGTGTGGCTGGTGGCTCCAGCATGGCCACACAGGTTTTGGTATATGGTTCTTGTTCGGATGTCCAGTTGCCAATCTTGGCTACTTCCATTTAAGGCCAGACCTTATATCTTAACATTCGTTTTTTTCATCAGGAATTCAAACTATTAATTTGATGGTATGAAAATTTAACGCTTGGTACTTAGTCATAGAAGTTTCTCTGACTCAGTGTTTAATACTATGTTGCAGGCTCGTAAATCTGTGTCTAGTAGGATTTATTATCGAGTTTCGAAGATTTACACCTCATGATGCTCTTCTTATGAATTCTCTTGGCATTCTTTTAGAATTCCTAGGATTTTATAGTTTCTTCATAAGGTTTTGTCTGCATGTTCCTTGAAAGGACAAATCTCTGCTTTTCTGTGCTGTTTCACAGTAAGAATTGCTAAATCTTTCTGATATTCATTGTTTTGTTCAGGCTTTGGTTCGTATCAATTTCTCCTCCTTGGAGTCTTATTTTGGTTCTGAAGGCTTTTCAGACTCTTCTATTTGAGCATATGCTTTCTTTGGACATTAATTACTTTCATGGAAAGTATTGTTCTTTTTAGACATCTCTTCAGCTAGAACAGTTTTTTGAATTATCTGTTCTTTCTTGTGAATTTCCTTTTTCTGATTTTTCATCAGGATAAGGTGGTTTTTGCTGTCCTCATTTCAATTTTTACCTAAAGTTGTGAATTCTAACAACATTAGTGGAGGAATTATTGTCTCTTCCTTGTGTCCTAATCCTAAGAATTCTTTGGTAAGATTCTTACATTCTTTGGATGTGGTAAGAGTTTTGAAATATTATGTTGAAGCTATTCAGTTTTCAAACAGACTTCTAGTCTATTTGTTATCTTTTCTGGTTTTAGGAAAGGTCAGAAGGCTTCTGCCTTTTCTTTGGCATTTTGGTTAAAGCTTTTGATTCATCATGCTTATTTGGAGTCAGGTTAATCCCCGCCTCTGAGGATTACGGCTCATTCTACTAGGTCAGTTTCTACTTCCTGGACTTTTAAGAATGAAGCTTCTGTTGATCAGATTTGCAAAGCAATGACTTGGTCTTCTTTGCATACTTTTACTAAATTCTACCATTTTGATGTTTTCTCTTCTTCAGAAGCAGTTTTTGGTAGAATAGTACTTCAGGCAGCTGTTTCAGTTTGATTCTTCTGCTTATATTTCAGTTTTTTTCATTATAAAAATTTAAACTCTTTGATTTGGGTAGTGGATTAATTTTTTTCAGCAGAATTGGCTGTCTTTATTTTATCCCTCCCTCTCTAGTGACTCTTGCGTGGAAGTTCCACATCTTGGGTATCTGCTATCCCATACGTCACTAGCTCATGGACTCTTGCTAATTACATGAAAGAAAACATAATTTATGTAAGAACTTACCTGATAAATTCATTTCTTTCATATTAGCAAGAGTCTATGAGGCCCACCCTTTTTGTGGTGGTTATGATTTTTTTGTATAAAGCACAATTATTCCAATTCCTTATTTTTTTATGCTTTCGCTCCTTTCTTATCACCCCACTTTGAATTGTGGGTGTGGTGAGGGGTGTATTTATAGGCATTTTAAGGTTTGGGAAACTTTGCCCCTCCTGGTAGGAATGTATATCCCATACGTCACTAGCTCATGGACTCTTGCTAATATGAAAGAAATGAATTTATCAAGTAAGTTCTTACATAAATTATGTTTTTTCTCACTTACACAGCATACTGTGTTAAATTACTGCCCTACCTAACAGCCACAACTCATATCTGCCAGCCTGTGTGCCAGGCCCAACTAGCCAATTAGTGCCACCAATCATAGTTGCTGTAACAGTATTGAAAACATTGTAAATTGTGTGCCAGGCCGACTTGCTTGCCAACTAGTTACACCAATCCTAGTTGTTGTAACAGTATTGTTAATCTTTAAAATTGTTCGAATGTGAATCATCAGTTTGCTCGTGCCATTGAATTGCACTTTCCTCCTGCCTGCCAGCCTGTGTGCCAGGCCCAACTAGCCAATTAGTGCCACCAATCATATTTCTTGTAACAGTATAGAAAAAATTTAAAATCATAAGGTTTTTGACTGCAAATCTTCAGTCTCCTAGTGCCATTGAATTGCAGTTTCCTCCTGCCTGTGTGCCAGGCCCAACTAGCCAATTAGTGCCACCAATCATAGTTGTTTTAACAGTATTGAAAAAATTGTAAATCATCACTTTTTTGATTGTGAATCTGCAGTCTAGTAGTGCCATTGAATTGCAGTTCCCTCCTGCCTGCCAGCCTGTGTGCCAGGCCCAACTAGCCTATTAGTGCCACCAATCATAGTTGTTATAACAGTATAGAAAAAATTGTAAATCATCACTTTTTTGACTGTGAATCTGCAGTCTAGTAGTGCCATTGAATTGCAGTTCTCTCCTGCCTGCCAGCCTGTGTGCCAGGCCGACTTGCCAACTAGTTACACCAATCCTAGTTGTTGTAACAGTATTGTTAATCTTTAAAATTACAAATTGTTTGATTGTGAATCATCAGTTTGCTCGTGCCATTGAATTGCACTTTCCTCCTGCCTGCCAGCCTGTGTGCCAGGCCCAACTAGCCAGTTACTGCCACCAATCATATTTCTTGTAACAGTATAGAAAAAATTTAAAATCATAAATTTTTTGACTGCAAATCTTCAGTCTCCTATTGTCATTGAATTGCAGTTTCCTCCTGCCTGCCAGCCTGTGTGCCAGGCCCAACTAGCCAATTAGTGCCAACAATCATAGTTGTTGTAACAGTATTGTTAATATTTTAAATTAAACATTGTTCGATTGTGAATCATCAGTTTGCTTGTGCCATTGAATTGCAGTTTCCTCCTGCCTGCCAGCCTGTGTGCCAGGCCCAACTAGCCAATTAGTGCCACCAATCATAGTTGTTTTAACAGTATTGAAAAAATTGTAAATCATCACTTTTTTGACTGTGAATCTGCAGTCTAGTAGTGCCATTGAATTGCAGTTCCCTCCTGCCTGCCAGCCTGTGTGCCAGGCCCAACTAGCCAATTAGTGCCACCAATCATAGTTGTTATAACAGTATAGAAAAAATTGTAAATCATCACTTTTTTGACTGTGATTCTGCAGTCTAGTAGTGCCATTGAATTGTAGTTCCCTCCTGCCTGCCAGCCTGTGTGCCAGGCCGACTTGCTTGCCAACTAGTTACACCAATCCTAGTTGTTGTAACAGTATTGTTAATCTTTAAAATTACAAATTGTTTGATTGTGAATCATCAGTTTGCTCGTGCCATTGAATTGCACTTTCCTCCTGCCTGCCAGCCTGTGTGCCAGGCCCAACTAGCCAATTACTGCCACCAATCATATTTCTTGTAACAGTATAGAAAAAATTTAAAATCATAAGTTTTTTGACTGCAAATCTTCAGTTTCCTATTGTCATTGAATTGCAGTTTCCTCCTGCCTGCCAGCCTGTGTGCCAGGCCCAACTAGCCAATTAGTGCCAACAATCATAGTTGTTGTAACAGTATTGTTAATATTTTAAATTAAACATTGTTCGATTGTGAATCATCAGTTTGCTTGTGCCATTGAATTGCAGTTTCCTCCTGCCTGCCAGCCTGTGTGCCAGGCCCAACTAGCCAATTAGTGCCACCAATCATAGTTGTTTTAACAGTATTGAAAAAATTGTAAATCATCACTTTTTTGACTGTGAATCTGCAGTCTAGTAGTGCCATTGAATTGCAGTTCCCTCCTGCCTGCCAGCCTGTGTGCCAGGCCCAACTAGCCAATTAGTGCCACCAATCATAGTTGTTATAACAGTATAGAAAAAATTGTAAATCATCACTTTTTTGACTGTGAATCTGCAGTCTAGTAGTGCCATTGAATTGTAGTTCCCTCCTGCCTGCCAGCCTGTGTGCCAGGCTGACTTGCTTGCCAACTAGTTACACCAATCCTAGTTGTTGTAACAGTATTGTTAATCTTTAAAATTACAAATTGTTCGCTTGTGAATCATCAGTTTGATCGTGCCATTGAATTGCACTTTCCTCCTGCCTGCCAGCCTGTGTGCCAGACCCAACTAGCCAATTAGTGCCACCAATCATATTTCTTGTAACAGTATAGAAAAAATTTAAAATCATAAGTTTTTTGACTGCAAATCTTCATTCTCCTAGTGCCATTGAATTGCAGTTTCCTTCTGCCTGCCAGCCTGTGTTCCAGGCCCAACTAGCCAATTAGTGCCACCAATCTTAGTTGTTATAACAGTATTGAAAAAAATGTAAATCATCACTTTTTTGACTGTGAATCTGCAGTCTACTAGTGCCCTTGAATTGAATTTTCCTCCTGCCTGCCAGCCTGTGTGCCAGGCCAACTTGCCAACTAGTTACACCAATCATATTTGTTGTCACAGTATTGTTAATATTTAAAATTAAAAATTGTTTGATTGTTATTCTGAATCATCAGTTTGCTCGTGCCATTGAATTGCACTTTCCTCTTGCCTGCCAGCCTGTGTGCCAGGCCCAACTAGCCAATTAGTGCCACCCATCATATTTCTTTTAACAGTATTGAAAAAATTGTAAATCATCACTGTTTTGACTGTGAATCTGCAGTCTACTAGTGCCCTTGAATTGCATTTTCCTCCTGCCTGCCAGCCTGTGTGCCAGGCCGACTTGCCAACTAGTTACACCAATCATATTTGTTGGCACAGTATTGTTAATATTTAAAATTAAAAATAGTTTGATTGTTATTCTGAATCATCAGTTTGCTCGTGCCATTGAATTGCACTTTCCTCCTGCCTGCCAGCCTGTGTGCCAGGCCCAACTAGTCAATTAGTGCCACCAATCATAATTCTTGTAACAGTCTTGAAAAAGATGTAAATCATCACTGTTTTGACTGTGAATCTGCAGTCTACTAGTGCCCTTGAATTGTATTTTCCTCCTGCCTGCCAGCCTGTGTGCCAGGCCGACTTGCCAACTAGTTATACTAATCATAATTGTTGTAAAAGTATTGTTAATATTTAAAATTACAAATTGTTTGATTGTTATTCTGAATCATCAGTTTGCTCGTGCCATTGAATTGCACTTTCCTCCTGCCTGCCAGCCTGTGTGCCAGGCCCAACTAGCCAATTAGTGCCACCCATCATATTTCTTTTAACAGTATTGAAAAAATTGTAAATCATCACTGTTTTGACTGTGAATCTGAAGTCTACTAGTGCCCTTGAATTGCGTTTTCCTCCTGCCTGCCAACCTGTGTGCCAGGCTGACTTGCCAACTAGTTACACCAATCATATTTGTTGTCACAGTATTGTTAATATTTAAAATTAAAAATTATTTGATTGTTATTCTGAATCATCAGTTTGCTCGTGCCATTGAATTGCACTTTCCTCCTGCCTGCCAGCCTGTGTGCCAGGCCCAACTAGTCAATTAGTGCCACCAATCATAATTCTTGTAACAGTCTTGAAAAAATTGTAAATCATCACTGTTTTGACTGTGAATCTGCAGTCTACTAGTGCCCTTGAATTGCATTTTCCTCCTGCCTGCCAGCCTGTGTGCCAGGCCGACTTGCCAACTAGTTACACCAATCATAATTGTTGTAAAAGTATTGTTAATATTTAAAATTACAAATTGTTTGATTGTTATTCTGAATCATCAGTTTGCTCGTGCCATTGAATTGCACTTTCCTCCTGCCTGCCAGCCTGTGTGCCAGGCCCAACTAGCCAAATAGTGCCACCCATCATATTTCTTTTAACAGTATTGAAAAAATTGTAAATCATCACTGTTTTGACTGTGAATCTACAGTCTACTAGTGCCCTTGAATTGAATTTTCCTCCTGCCTGCCAGCCTGTGTGCCAGGCCGACTTGCCAACTAGTTACACCAATCATATTTGTTGTCACAGTATTGTTATTATTTAAAATTAAAAATTGTTTGATTGTTATTCTGAATCATCAGTTTGCTCGTGCCATTGAATTGCACTTTCCTCCTGCCTGCCAGCCTGTGTGCCAGGCCCAACTAGTCAATTAGTGCCACCAATCAAAATTCTTGTAACAGTCTTGAAAAAATTGTAAATCATCACTGTTTTGACTGTGAATCTGCAGTCTACTAGTGCCCTTGAATTGCATTTTCCTCCTGCCTGCCAGCCTGTGTGTCAGGCCGACTTGCCAACTAGTTACACCAATGATAATTGTTGTAAAAGTATTGTTAATATTTAAAATTACAAATTGTTTGATTGTTATTCTGAATCATCAGTTTGCTCGTGCCATTGAATTGCACTTTCCTCCTGCCTGCCAGCCTGTGTGCCAGGCCCAACTAGCCAATTAGTGCCACCCATCATATTTCTTTTAACAGTATTGAAAAAATTGTAAATCATCACTGTTTTGACTGTGAATCTGCAGTCTACTAGTGCCCTTGAATTGCATTTTCCTCCTGCCTGCCAGCCTGTGTGCCAGGCCGACTTGCCAACTAGTTACACCAATCATATTTGTTGTCACAGTATTGTTAATATTTAAAATTAAAAATTGTTTGATTGTTATTCTGAATCATCAGTTTGCTCGTGCCATTGAATTGCACTTTCCTCCTGCCTGCCAGCCTGTGTGCCAGGCCCAACTAGTCAATTAGTGCCACCAATCATAATTCTTGTAACAGTCTTGAAAAAATTGTAAATCATCACTGTTTTGACTGTGAATCTGCAGTCTACTAGTGCCCTTGAATTGCATTTTCCTCCTGCCTGCCAGCCTGTGTGCCAGGCCGACTTGCCAACTAGTTACACCAATCATATTTGTTGTCACAGTATTGTTATTATTTAAAATTAAAAATTGTTTGATTGTTATTCTGAATCATCAGTTTGCTCGTGCCATTGAATTGCACTTTCCTCCTGCCTGCCAGCCTGTGTGCCAGGCCCAACTAGCCAATTAGTGCCACCCATCATATTTCTTTTAACAGTATTGAAAAAATTGTAAATCATCACTGTTTTGACTGTGAATCTGCAGTCTACTAGTGCCCTTGAATTGCATTTTCCTCCTGCCTGCCAGCCTGTTTGCCAGGCCGACTTGCAAACTAGTTACACCAATCATATTTGTTGTCACAGTATTGTTAATATTTAAAATTAAAAATTGTTTGATTGTTATTCTGAATCATCAGTTTGCTCGTGCCATTGAATTGCACTTTTCTCCTGCCTGCCAGCCTGTGTGCCAGGCCCAACTAGTCAATTAGTGCCACCAATCATAATTCTTGTAACAGTCTTGAAAAAATTGTAAATCATCACTGTTTTGACTGTGAATCTGCAGTCTACTAGTGCCCTTGAATTGCATTTTCCTCCTGCCTGCCAGCCTGTGTGCAAGGCCGACTTGCCAACTAGTTACACCAATCATATTTGTTGTCACAGTATTGTTAATATTTAAAATTAAAAATTGTTTGATTGTGATTCAGAATCATTACTTTGCTCGTGCCATTGAATTGCACTTTCCTCCTGCCTGCCAGCCTGTGTGCCAGGCTGACTTGCCAACTAGTTACACCAATCATATTTGTTGTCACAGTATTGTTAATATTTAAAATTAAAAATTGTTCAATTGTGATTTTGAATCATCAATTTGCTCGTGCCATTGAATTGCACTTTCCTCCTGCCTGCCAGCTTGTGTGCCAGGCCCAACTAGCCAATTAGTGCCACCAATCATATTTCTAGTAACAGTATTTAAAAAATTGTAAATCATCACTGTTTTGACTGTGAATCTGCAGTCTACTAGTGCCCTTGAATTGCAGTTTCCTCCTGCCTGCCAGCCTGTGTGCCAGGCTGAATTGCCAACTAGTTACACCAATCATATTTGTTGTCACAGTATTGTTAATATTTAAAATTAAAAATTGTTAGATTGTGATTCTGAATCATCAGTTTGCTCGTGCCATTGAATTGCAGTTCCCTCCTGCCTGCCAGCCTGTGTGCCAGGCCGACTTGCCAACTAGTTACACCAATCATATTTGTTGTCACAGTATTGTTAATATTTAAAATAAAAAATTGTTTGATTGTTATTCTGAATCGTCAGTTTGCTCGTGCCATTGAATTGCACTTTCCTCCTGCCTGCCAGCCTGTGTGCCAGGCCCAACTAGTCAATTAGTGCCACCAATCATAATTCTTGTAACAGTCTTGAAAAAATTGTAAATCATCACTGTTTTGACTGTGAATCTGCAGTCTACTAGTGCCCTTGAATTGCATTTTCCTCTTTGCCTGCCAGCCTATGTGCCAGGCCGACTTGCCAACTAGTTACACCAATCATAATTGTTGTAAAAGTATTGTTAATATTTAAAATTACAAATTGTTTGATTGTTATTCTGAATCATCAGTTTGCTTGTGCCATTGAATTGCACTTTCCTCCTGCCTGCCAGCCTGTGTGCCAGGCCCAACTAGCCAATTAGTGCCACCCATCAAATTTCTTTTAACAGTATTGAAAAAATTGTAAATCATCACTGTTTTGACTGTGAATCTGCAGTCTACTAGTGCCCTTGAATTGCATTTTCCTCCTGCCTGCCAGCCTGTGTGCCAGGCTGACTTGCCAACTAGTTACACCAATCATATTTGTTGTCACAGTATTGTTATTATTTAAAATTAAAAATTGTTTGATTGTTATTCTGAATCATCAGTTTGCTCGTGCCATTGAATTGCACTTTCCTCCTGCCTGCCAGCCTGTGTGCCAGGCCCAACTAGCCAATTAGTGCCACCCATCATATTTCTTTTAACAGTATTGAAAGAATTGTAAGTCATCACTGTTTTGACTGTGAATCTGCAGTCTACTAGTGCCCTTGAATTGCATTTTCCTCCTGCCTGCCAGCCTGTGTGCCAGGCCGACTTGCCAACTAGTTACACCAATCATATTTGTTGGCACATTATTGTTAATATTTAAAATTAAAAATTGTTTGATTGTTATTCTGAATCATCAGTTTGCTCGTGCCATTGAATTGCACTTTCCTCCTGCCTGCCAGCCTGTGTGCCAGGCCCAACTAGTCAATTAGTGCCACCAATCATAATTCTTGTAACAGTCTTAAAAAGATTGTAAATCATCACTGTTTTGACTGTGAATCTGCAGTCTACTAGTGCCCTTGAATTGCATTTTCCTCCTGCCTGCCAGCCTGTGTGCCAGGCCGACTTGCCAAATAGTTACACAATCATATTTGTTGTCACAGTATTGTTATTATTTAAAATTAAAAATTGTTTGATTGTTATTCTGAATCCTCAGTTTGCTCGTGCCATTGAATTGCACTTTCCTCCTGCCTGCCAGCCTGTGTGCCAGGCCCAACTAGCCAATTAGTGCACCCATCATATTTCTTTTAACAGTATTGAAAAAATTGTAAATCATCACTGTTTTGACTGTGAATCTGCAGTCTACTAGTGCCCTTGAATTGCATTTTCCTCCTGCCTGCCAGCCTGTGTGCCAGGCCGACTTGCCAACTAGTTACACCAATCATATTTGTTGTCACAGTATTGTTACTGTTTAAAATTAAAAATTGTTTGATTGTTATTCTGAATCATCAGTTTGCTCGTGCCATTTAATTGCACTTTTCTCCTGCCTGCCAGCCTGTGTGCCAGGCCCAACTAGTCAATTAGTGCCACCAATCATAATGGATAGGTGGATCAGTGGCTGACTCCGCACCAACTGGAGATTGGCAAGGTTGTTTCTGACAATGGAAGTAATTTGGTGGTGGCATTGAAATTGGGCAAGTTGACACATGTGCCGTGAATGTCACATGTGTGTAATCTGATTGTACAACGATTTGTCCATAAGTACCCAGGCTTACAGGACGTCCTGAAGCAGGCCAGGAAGGTGTGTGGCCATTTCAGGCATTCCTACACGGCCATGGCGCACTTGTCCGATATCCAGCGTCGAAATAACCTGCCAGTGAGGCGCTTGATTTGCGACAGCCCGACACGGTGGAATTCAACACTCCTAATGTTTGACCGCCTGCTCCAACAAGAAAAAGCTGTTAATGAGTATTTGTATGACCGGGGTGCTAGGACAGCCTCTGGGGAGCTGGGGATTTTTTTGCCAAATTACTGGACGCTCATGCGCAATGCCTGTAGGCTCATGCGTCCTTTTGATAAGATGACAAACCTTGTCAGTTGCACCGAAGGCACCATCAGCGACATCATACCATTTGTTTTCTTCCTGGAGCGTGCCCTGCGAAGAGTGCTGGATCAGGCCGTAGATGAGCGTGAAGAGGAAGAGGAAGAGTTGTGGTGTCCATCACCCCCACAAACAGCCTTATCAGCATCGCTTGCTGGACCTGCAGCAATGCAGGAAGAGGATTGTGAGGAAGAGGAGTCAGAGGAGGAATGTGGCTTTGAGGAGGAGGAGGAAGACCGAGCACAACAGGCATCCCAGGGTGCTCGTTGTTGTCACCTCTCTGGTACCCGTGGTGTTGTACGTGGCTGGGGGGAAGAAGATACCCTCAGTGAGATCAGTGAGGACGAGGAACGGGACATGATTAGCTTGGCATTCAACCTTGTTCAAATGGGTTCTTTCATGCTGTCGTGCCTGTTGAGGGACCCTCGTATAAAAAAGCTGAAGGAGAATGACCTGTACTGGGTGTCCACGCTCCTCGACCCCCGGTATAAGCATAAAGTGCCTGAAATGTTACCAAATTTCCGCAAGTCAGAAAGGATGGAGCATTTTAAAAATAAATTAAAAAATATGCTTTACACAGCGTATAAGGGTGATGTCACAGCACAACGGGAATGTAACAGGGGAAGAGATGAAAGTAATCCTCCTCCTCCTCCCATGACCACGGCGGCAAGGACAGGATGCTTTCCTGACGTCTTGTTGATGGAGGACATGCGTACCTTTTTAACTCCCATGCATCCCCAGAGCCTTTCAGGATCCAGCCTCAGAGAAAGACTCAACTGACAGGTAGCAGACTACCTAGCATTAACTGTGGATCTCAACACTCTCAGGAGCGATGGACCCCTTGACTACTGGGTGTGCAGGCTTGACTTGTGGCCTGAGCTATCCCAATTTGCAATGGAACTTCTGGCCTGCCCCGCTTCAAGTATCCTGTCTGAAAGGACCTTCAGTGCAGCAGGAGGTTTTGTCACTGAGAAGAGAAGTTGCCTAGGTCAAAAAAGCCTTGACTATCTCACTTTTATTAAAATGAATGAGGGATGGATCCCGAAAGGACTGACATTGGGCGATACATTTGAGTAAAAAAGGCCTGATGATGAGATGAACTGGCTTGGGCTACAACTGGTACACACGCTGGCTTTTTTTTTCTTATAATGCAGGATGACTTGCTTGACTTATCCGCCAACAACTAGTGTTCAAGCCATAAGCTTTTAGGGCACTTTCTAAATGTTTTACAAACATCAATTTTTCTGGCCGCTGCTACAGCAGTGGCTACAACAATACCCAATTTTTCAGTCATTTGTACATGCCTAATTTTTCTGGCCTCTGTGGGTACAAAACTCAAATAAAAAAATAAGGCACATAACAGTGATTAAACTGTTAAGAATAGTACAACTTAACACACCACTCATATCTGGTGGACCATTAAATTGCACGCGCAGTGCCCCAAATGTGAAGGAGGAGGACCGACCAAGCACCTTTATCCGTCTCTTGGTTGCTTTAAATTATCTCCGGGTTCCATCTATGCCATACCTGTACTCTATTGTGCAAAAGGGTGGCATATGTGGTGTTTAATGCTGTTGTGCCTGTTGCGGGTCGTGGCCCATGGTATAAAAAGGCTGAAGGAGAACGACCTGTAATGGGTGTCCAAGCACATTTTTTGAAAAATGTTCCCGGTTCCTCTCAATTATCTCCGGGTTCCTAAAATCAATCGATTGTGCAAAAGGATGGCATATGTGGTGTTTCCTGCAGTTGTTTCTGTTGAGGGTGCTAGACCCTCTTATAAAAAGGCTGAAGGAGAATGACCTGTACTGGGTGTCCAAGCATGGTTTTTTGGCCAATTTCACGTTTCCAAAAAATTATCTCTGGGTTTCTAAAATCAATGCCGTACCTGTACTCTATTGTTCAAAAGGATGCCATATGTCCTCTTTCCTGCTGTTGTTTTTGTTGAGGGTCCTGGACCCTCTTTTAAAAAGGCTGAAGTAGAAAGAAGTATCCTGGGTGTCCAATCATTTTTTTGGTTCAATTTCCCGGTTGCAACAAATTATCTCCGGGTTTATAAAATCAATGCCTTACCTGTAATCTATTGTTCAAAAGGATGCCATATGTCCTCTTTCCTGCTGTTGTTTCTGTTGAGGGTCCTGGACCCTCTTATAAAAAGGCCGAAGTTGAAAGAAGTGTACTGGCTGTCCAATCAATGATTTTTTCTATTTCCCGTTTCATAAAAATTATCTCCGGGTTTCTAAAATCAATGCTGTACCTGTACTCTATTGTTCAAAAGGATGCCATATGTACTCTTTCATGCTGTTGTTTCATATGAGGGTCCTGGAGCCTCTTATAAAAAGGCTGAAGTAGAATGAATTGTACTGGGTGTCCAATCATTTTTTTGGTTCAATTTCACGGTTGCAACAAATTATCTCATGGTTTCTAAAATCAATGCCTTCCCTGTAATCTATTGTTCAAAAGGTTGCCATATGTCCTCTTTCCTGCTGTTGTTTCTGTTGAGGGTCCGGGACCCTCTTATAAAAAGGCTGAAGTAGAAAGAAGTGTACTGGGTGTACAATCATGTTTTTTGGTTCAATTTCCCGGTTGCAAGCAATTATCTCCGGGTTTCTAAAATCAATGCTGTACCTGTACTCTCTTGTTCAAAAGGATGCTATCTGTCCTCTTTCCTGCTGTTGTTTCTGTTGAGGGTCCTGGACCCTCTTATAAAAAGGACGAAGGAGAAAGAAGTGTACTGGGTATCCAATCAATGTTTTTTTCTATTTCACGTTTCCTAAAAATTATCTCCGGTTTTCTAAAATCAATGCTTTACCTGTACTCTATTGTTCAAAAGGATGCCATATGTCCTCTTTCCTGTTGCTGTTTTTGTTGAGGGTCCTGGACCCTCTTATAAAAAGGCCTAAGGATAAAGAAGTGTACTGGGTGTCCAATCAATGTTTTTTTCTATTTCCCGGTTGCAACAAATTATCTCAGGGTTTCTAAAATCAATGCCTTACCTGTAATCGATTGTTCCAAAGGATGGCATATGTCCTCTTTCCTGCTGTTGTTTCTGTTGAGGGTCCTGGACCCTCTTATAAAAATGCCGAAGGATAAAGAAGTGTACTGGGTGTCCTGTCCAATGTTTTTTTATATTTCACGTTTCCTAAAAATTATCTCCGGGTTTCTAAAATCAATGCTTTACCTGTACTCTATTGTTCAAAAGGATGCCATATGTCCTCTTTCCTGCTGCTGTTTTTGTTGAGGGTCCTGGAGCCAAAAGGCCAAAGGATAAAGAAGTGTACTGGGTGTCCAATCAATTTTTTTTTCTATTTCCCGGTTGCAACAAATTATCTCAGGGTTTCTAAAATCAATAAATATGCAAGAAGAAAGCATACACATTGAGAGCACTCCCAGGTCAAGTTGCAAACTTGTTGCAAGTAATGATCACTAAGTTAATAATCCAAGGATGGAGTACGGAAATAGGAAGATTAACTAAATCTAAAATATAACTTTTATTGGGTTCAAAAAATTAAAATAGGAAAAAACCAATTAAAATCACACTTAAGTACCGACTGTAGTTTGTAAATAGTTACGTAGCTAATTGTTAGTTAAACTAACAAATCCAATCTTTACCAAAGTGCAAGAATCACGTACCAATCAGTACAGTACATCAGAGTTGAATATCTTGATAGAGTAGTTTTACTTAGCACTACTGGTAGATTAGTGAGTGAGAGAGTAGACTGGATAGTGTGTCCCTGTTTGAGTAAACAGTTGGGTTGGACAGTTAATAGTTCTGAGCGATATCTAGGATTCAGGTTATGGTGTAACACAGATTGAAGATGGATGTACTGTCTTAGTAAATAACAATAAAAATTTATATATATATATATTCACCTCCTATATTGTCCTGTGGATAACGGTAATATAAGAGACGTTATCACAGTATTAGTCAGGAGGTTGTGCTTTACTGTTAATTGTATAGTATATCCAGTATTGAAATATACATTAAAGATTTGTTATAGTGAAACCAGGTACTCTTAACAATTGCAGGTGGACTACCTAGATATTGGGGATACCAGGATCAACTTGTTAATTGTGTTTGATATATCCTGTACTGTGTGCACACAATATGATATTTGTGAATAGGATGTTAAAGGTGGCTGATTGCTAGTCTGATTGTAATTAATCAGGCAGGTTAATGTATGCCTACTGCTTATACAGAGTGAATGCAGTATCGGATGTGCAACCTGTCCTATTCGGTCTCGTGCCTATTAATGAGAGTCACAGTATGGTAAAAAGATCCGCTCAAAGTTTTATAGATCAAACACTCCAATGACCTAGTACTTTATATTATATACATGCCCTACTTAGTTATTATACATATGAAAATGTAAGTTAAATAGTATCACATATATTAGGCATGCTCTTAATGCTAAGTTTCACAATATGTGTTAAGAAGTATCACTATAAATTGCAACAATGATACCATAAACCTGGTATTTGTAGCATGTGAGTGTGTGATAGCTCAAGTGCACTGTATGTTGAGGAGAGTATCATCCAGCTCAGCCGTGTAAGTTGCGACTGCTCCTTTTTATTAAATGTTATGCTGTGGTTGCTGGTAGCTGATTAAGCTATTGCACAGCGCCGGAATGTAAATGATGGCAGCAGCGCGCCTCTCGTAGCTGTTTAAATGGGTGCAAATCACAAGTGCCACCGGGATGTTAAAAATACAAGCAGAAGTCAATTTTAATTATCATATAGGAATAATAGTTAGTATACTAACGATATTGTTAGTGTATGCTTGTTTTAACTTGTGTTATTGGCTTCCCTTACAATAGATCTCCGGTTGAATTAAATCTCAAGTCCACTACCGTATGTTTAAAGCAGCCCTGTTATGAGGTCTGTTCACCTTAAGGTGTTGGCAGATATACCTGCGTATGTTGCTGTCTCAAACACCTTTAGATTATATGAGGTAAATAGGGCGTTTGCATTACGTTGAAGGCGTGAGCTAAATAATGCTAATTATACAGCAACCGTGCACTGTCTGGATTGAACAGGTCCTCACGCACTCTGTAACATCACAAATAATTAAATCTTAGATTGAAGTTACGCTCATAAAAAGAACTTCCATACACTCACTCACATTCACACTGAATGTCAAGACTGGATAACTTAAATAATTGGCTAGTGATAGTTATATCATAATGAATAATGAAAGAGTAATGTAATACTACAAATAATGACTACAGTAATAAAATGGTAGCTTAAGGCTTATCTAAAACACAGGAACTCCTAGGACTCCTCACCATTGCCCTAACGTCCCTAACATGTTTCGCCACTTAGCGTGGCTTTTTCAAAGGTGAACGCGCCGCACAGTAGTCGGCTATTTAAGGCTAATAAGAATCACACCCCCAATAGGCGTGTATACACCTTCTGACCTATCATTGACGGTTGTACTGTGTGTGTCATAATAAGGAGGAGATTTGCAGAATAGTGTCTATGATGATTAACTGTTTAGTGGCTGTATTAGACAAAAGAGGCACACTGGCTTAAATGCCAAACTGAAAACGGATTCTCATATTACACTATTATAGACAACCATTGGTAAATGAAGAAAATATGTAAAATGTTGGATGTACGAACTAGATTGAATCTAGCATATGTTATGACTGGTGAGGTTTGTTTCATAAGTCTTCATTTTTTGGATAGAAGCACAACGTTATATACCACATTGGCGATTAATCACATGTTTTATATTGGAACCATACACTGGTTTAATTTTGAGTTACTTATTTTAAATCAGTAATTAAATTGCTATAATCGCACATATGTGCGATATAGTTACTATAATATTTACTTGCTTAATAAAACAAGAAGAATCCAAGGAAAAACCAGAAAAAGACAGTTATGGCACGTCACTTTTTCAAAAGTCACAACTCCAAACAATCTGAACTTAAATGTTTTGGAATAGAAAAAATACAATTGGGCATAAGAGGCGGCAATCTAGAAAACATCCTGCTACAAGCAGAAAGCAAATGGATTTTCTTACTGAATACGGTTCAACCGTATGGATTAAATGAATACAACAATTTTGTTTCATTTTTGTAATCTGTAGAATGTAGAGTTGCTTTTAACTCAACAATGTAAACAAACAACTACTCAAATAGGCAACTAACAACATCTTAAACCTATTTAAAATGATATCCAAACAACTTTCCATTTAGTGAAGCAGCGTAGTAATACCAATATTATCGCTGGTGTGAAGTAACATTTCATTTATTTTCATTTATTTTCTTATTCTTTCAAATTTAAACCCTCTTAATCAGTTTATCTGATTCAGTAGACGTTATATTTCTCGCTTACTGTAACATATCACCCCCAGCACGTTTTTACACTAGTCACCTTCACTTCAATCCCTATTCCTTTCATTTAGAATATATTTTTTGCATTATCATAGTTAGTTAAGGAACTACTAAACATTCGTCAATGCTTATCGCAACTTAACCACACCACTCACACTCTTGTTCACTATTATTATTTTTAGTGCCTGCTCACTTTTTTCACAAAACTCTACCATTACTCTAGTGGTCAACACCATTACTTCTTTAAGTCTATAATGACCCTATTTAGCACATCGCTTGTATTTGGTTACTAGCTTCCAACTTCACACAAAACCATGACACTAGTGACATATTCCCCTTGTCACCTCTTTATTTGCACATTCAGGTTTTAACAAATTCTATCGATATGATCTTAGTAAGTACAGTTAACAGTTATTGATTCACATCAGAACTTAGATTCTCCAACCATAACTGTCTTTTTCTGGTTTTTCCTTGGATTCTTCTTGTTTTATTAAGCAAGTAAATATTATAGTAACTATATCGCACATATTTGCGATTATAGCAATTTAATTACTGATATAAAATAAGTAGCTCAAAATTAAACCAGTTTATGGTTCCAATATAAAACATGTGATTAATCGCCAATGTGGTATATAACGTTGTGCTTCTATCCAAAAAATGAAGACTTATGAAACAAACCTCACCAGTCATAACATATGCTAGATTCAATCTAGTTCGTACATCCAACATTTTACATCTTTTCTTCATTTACCAATGGTTGTCTATAATAGTGTAATATGAGAATCCGTTTTCAGTTTGGCATTTAAGCCAGTGTGCCTTTTTTGTCTAATACAGCCACTAAACAGTTAATCATCATAGACACTATTCTGCAAATCTCCTCCTTATTATGACACACACAGTTCAACCGTCAATGATAGGTCAGAAGGTGTATACACGCCTATTGGGGGTGTGATTCTTATTAGCTTAAATAGCCGACTACTGTGCGGCGCGTTCACCTTTGAAAAAGCCACGCTAAGTGGCGAAACATGTTAGGGATGTTAGGGCAATGTTGAGGAGTTCTAGGAGCTCCTGTGTTTTAGATAAGCCTTAAGCTACCGTTTTATTACTGTAGTCATTATTTGTAGTATTACATTACTCTTTCATTATTCATTATGATATAACTATCACTAGCCAATTATTTAAGTTATCCAGTCTTGACATTCAGTGTGAATGTGAGTGAGTGTATGGAAGTTCTTTTTATGAGCGTAACTTCAATCTAAGATTTAATTATTTGTGTTGTTACAGAGTGCGTAAGGACCTGTTCAATCCAGACAGTGCACGGTTGCTGTATAATTAGCATTATTTAGCTCACGCCTTCAACGTAATGCAAACGCCCTATTTACCTCATATAATCTAAAGGTGTTTGAGACAGCAACATACCTCATAACAGACCTCATAAAAGGGCTGCTTTAAACATACGGTAGTGGACTTGAGATTTAATTCAACCGGAGATCTATTGTAAGGGAAGCCAATAACACAAGTTAAAACAAGCATACACTAACAATATCGTTAGTATACTAACTATTATTCCTATATGATAATTAAAATTGACTTCTGCTTGTATTTTTAACATCCCGGTGGCACTTGTGATTTGCACCCTGTTAAACAGCTATGGGAGGCGCGCTGCTGCCATCATTTAAATTCCGGCACTGTGCAATAGCTTAATCAGCTACCAGCAACCACAGCATAACATTTAATAAAAAGGAGCAGTCGCAACTTACACGGCTGAGCTGGATGATACTCTCCTCAACATACAGTGCACTTCAGCTATCACACACTCACATTCTACAAATACCAGGTTTATGGTATCATTGTTGCAATTTATAGTGATACTTCTTAACACATATTGTGAAACTTAGCATTAAGAGCATGCCTAATATATGTGATACTATTTAACTTACATTTTCATATGTATAATAACTAAGTGGGGCATGTATATAATATAAAGTACTAGGTCATTGGAGTGTTTGATCTATAAAACTTTGAGCGGATCTTTTTACCATACTGTGACTCTCATTAATAGGTACGAGACCGAATAGGACAGGTTGCACATCCGATACTGCATTCACTCTGTATAAGCAGTAGGCATACATTAACCTGCCTGATTAATTACAATCAGACTAGCAATCAGCCACCTTTAACATCCTATTCACAAATATCATATTGTGTGCACACAGTACAGGATATATCAAACACAATTAACAAGTTGATCCTGGTATCCCCAATATCTAGGTAGTCCACCTGCAATTGTTAAGAGTACCTGGTTTCACTATAACAAATCTTTAATGTATATTTCAATACTGGATATACTATACAATTAACAGTAAAGCACAACCTCCTGACTAATACTGTGATAATGTCTCTTATATTACCGTTATCCACAGGACAATATAGGAGGTGAATATATATATATATATATATATATATATATATATATAAATTTTTGTGTTATTTACTAAGACAGTACATCCATCTTCAATCTGTGTTACACCATAACCTGAATCCTAGATATCGCTCAGAACTATTAACTGTCCAACCCAACTGTTTACTCAAACAGGGACACACTATCCAGTCTGCTCTCTCACTCACTAATCTACCAGTAGTGCTAAGTAAAACTACTCTATCAAGATATTCAACTCTGATGTACTGTACTGATTGGTACGTGATTCTTGCACTTTGGTAAAGATTGGATTTGTTAGTTTAACTAACAATTGGCTACGTAAACTATTTACAAACTACAGTCGGTACTTAAGTGTGATTTTAATTGTTTTTTTTCTTATTTTAATTTTTTTAACCCAATAAAAGTTATATTTTAGATTTAGTTAATCTTCCTATTTCCGTACTCCATCCTTGGATTATTAACTTAGTGATCATTACTTGCAACAAGTTTGCAACTTGACCTGGGAGTGCTCTCAATGTGTATGCTTTCTTCTTGCATATTTAAGTATTCTAATTCATACATTGAGCACCCACATCCAGCCGTATTTTGTTGGCGTAATTAAAGATATAGACAGGCCTATTACATACAGGTAGTGCCATTGGTAATTCTTGTTAATTTTTCTAAAATCAATGCCTTACCTGTAATCGATTGTTCCAAAGGATGGCATATGTCCTCTTTCCTGCTGTTGTTTTGTTTGAGGGTCCTGGACCCTCTTCTAAAAAGGCCTAAGGATAAAGAAGTGTACTGGGTGTCCAATCAATGTTTTTTTTCGATTTCCCAGTTGCAAAAAATTATCTCTGGGTTTCTAAAATCAATGCCTTACCTGTAATCGATTGTTCCAAAGGATGGCATATGTCCTCTTTCCTGCTGTTGTTTTGTTTGAGGGTCCTGGACCCTCTTCTAAAAAGGCCTAAGGATAAAGAAGTGTACTGGGTGTCCAATCAATGTTTTTTTCTATTTCCCAGTTGCAAAAAATTATCACTGGGTTTCTAAAATCAATGCCTTACCTGTAATCTATTGTTCCAAAGGATGCCATATGTCCTCTTTCCTGCTGGTGTTTTGGTTGAGGGTCCTGGACCCTCTTATAAAAAGGGCTAAGGATAAAGAAGTGTACTGGGTGTCCAATCAATGTTTTTTTCTATTTCCCTGTTCATAAAAATTATCTCAGGGATTCGATAATCAATGCCTTACCTGTAATCTATTGTTCAAAAGGATGCCATATGTCCTCTTTCCTGCTGTTGTTTTGTTTGAGGGTCCTGGACCCTCTTATAAAAAGGCCGAAGGAGAAAGAAGTGTACTGGGTGTCCAATCAATGTTTTTTTCTATTTCCCGGTTGCAACAAATTATCTCAGGGTTTCTAAAATCAATGCCTTACCTGTAATCTATTGTTCCAAAGGATGGCATATGTCCTCTTTCCTGCTGTTGTTTTGTTTGAGGGTCCTGGACCCTCTTCGAAAAAGGCCTAAGGATAAAGAAGTGTACTGGGTGTCCAATCAATGTTTTTTTCTATTTCCCAGTTGCAAAAAATTATCTCTGGGTTTCGATAATCAATGCCTTACCTGTAATCTATTGTTCAAAAGGATGCCATATGTCCTCTTTCCTGCTGGTGTTTTGTTTGAGGGTCCTGGACCCTCTTCTAAAAAGGCCTAAGGATAAAGAAGTGTACTGGGTGTCCAATCAATGTTTTTTTCGATTTCCCAGTTGCAAAAAATTATCTCTGGGTTTCTAAAATCAATGCCTAAAATCATACATTGAGCACCCACATCCAGCCGTATTTTGTTGGCGTAATTAAAGATATAGACAGGCCTATTACATACAGGTAGTGCCATTGGTAATTCTTGTTAATTTTTCTAAAATCAATGCCTTACCTGTAATCGATTGTTCCAAAGGATGGCATATGTCCTCTTTCCTGCTGTTGTTTTGTTTGAGGGTCCTGGACCCTCTTCTAAAAAGGCCTAAGGATAAAGAAGTGTACTGGGTGTCCAATCAATGTTTTTTTCGATTTCCCAGTTGCAAAAAATTATCTCTGGGTTTCTAAAATCAATGCCTTACCTGTAATCGATTGTTCCAAAGGATGGCATATGTCCTCTTTCCTGCTGTTGTTTTGTTTGAGGGTCCTGGACCCTCTTCTAAAAAGGCCTAAGGATAAAGAAGTGTACTGGGTGTCCAATCAATGTTTTTTTTCTATTTCCCAGTTGCAAAAAATTATCTCTGGGCTTCTAAAATCAATGCCTTACCTGTAATCTATTGTTCCAAAGGATGCCATATGTCCTCTTTCCTGCTGGTGTTTTGGTTGAGGGTCCTGGACCCTCTTATAAAAAGGGCTAAGGATAAAGAAGTGTACTGGGTGTCCAATCAATGTTTTTTTCTATTTCCCTGTTCATAAAAATTATCTCAGGGATTCGATAATCAATGCCTTACCTGTAATCTATTGTTCAAAAGGATGCCATATGTCCTCTTTCCTGCTGTTGTTTTGTTTGAGGGTCCTGGACCCTCTTATAAAAAGGCCGAAGGAGAAAGAAGTGTACTGGGTGTCCAATCAATGTTTTTTTCTATTTCCCGGTTGCAACAAATTATCTCAGGGTTTCTAAAATCAATGCCTTACCTGTAATCGATTGTTCCAAAGGATGGCATATGTCCTCTTTCCTGCTGTTGTTTTGTTTGAGGGTCCTGGACCCTCTTCGAAAAAGGCCTAAGGATAAAGAAGTGTACTGGGTGTCCAATCAATGTTTTTTTCTATTTCCCAGTTGCAAAAAATTATCTCTGGGTTTCGATAATCAATGCCTTACCTGTAATCTATTGTTCAAAAGGATGCCATATGTCCTCTTTCCTGCTGGTGTTTTGTTTGAGGGTCCTGGACCCTCTTCTAAAAAGGCCTAAGAATAAAGAAGTGTACTGGGTGTCCAATCAATGTTTTTTGTCTATTTCCCAGTTGCAAAAAATTATCTCTGGGTTTCTAAAATCAATGCCTTACCTGTAATCTATTGTTCAAAAGGATGCCATATGTCCTCTTTCCTGCTGTTGTTTTGTTTGAGGGTCCTGGACCCTCTTCTAAAAAGGCCTAAGGATAAAGAAGTGTACTGGGTGTCTAATCAATGTTTTTTTCTATTTCCCAGTTGCAAAAAATTATCTCTGGGTTTCTAAAATCAATGCCTTACCTGTAATCTATTGTTCACAAGGATGCCATATGTCCTCTTTCCTGCTGTTGTTTCTGTTGAGGGTCCTGGACCCTCTTATAAAAAGGCCGAAGGAGAAAGAAGTGTACTTGGTGTCCTGTCCAATCAATGTTTTTTTCTATTTCATGTTTCCTAAAAATTATCTCTGGGTTTCTAAAATCAATGCTGTACCTGTACTCTATTGTTAAAAAGGATGCCATATGTCCTCTTTCCTGCTGTTGTTTTTGTTGAGGGTCCAGGACCCTCTTCTAAAAAGGCCGAAGGAGAACGACCTGTACTGTACTGGGTGTCCAATCATGGTTTTGTTTTCAATTTCACGGTTCCTAAAAAATATCTCTGTGTAACTAAAATCAATGCCATACCTGTACTCTATTGTTCAAAAGGATGGCATATGTGGTGTTTCATTCTGTTGTGGCTGTTGAGGGTCGTGGCCATGGGCCAACGTATAAAACGGCTGAAGGAGAACGACCTGTACTGCCTTGCTGCTCCTTTTAGGCAGGCCAGCTCTTTGCATACATGCCCACAGACTCTGTAACGCATGCCTCTTTTAGGGAGAGCTGCAGCCATAATGCAGGGTCAGAACCTCTGCCTGCAACTGTTATACTCGATTTTGCGAAAGGAAGTAACCTTACCATGGTTCCCTGCCCGCACGTCTTGTTGTTATATTTTGGTGAGGGTAATCATGATGGCCATGTAGACCACCCCCGAGAGGCCTGGAAGTAAGGGATGAGATGAAAGTGCTAAGAATAGTACAACTTGAAACAACCGAGTTAGCCATGGGTGTTAGTCCAAGACCGCTTGGCTTTTTTTTTTTGGGTTTGGGTGCGGCTAATCATGCAGGCCATATAGAGCTGCCACCATTCAGTGTTGTTTCAGGTATTAAACTAATAAGAACAGTACTACCAAAATACAGCCAATTAAGGGCCTATGAAGACTGAGCCAAGGTTGGATTGTAGTATTTTGTTAGGCTAATCATGATGGCCATGTAGACCACCCCCGAGAGGCCTGGAAGTAACAGGGATGAGATGAAAGTGCTAAGAATAGTACAACTTGAAACAACCGAGTTAGCCATGGGTGTTAGTCCAAGACCGCTTGGCTTTTTTTTGGTTTGGGTGCGGCTAATCATGCAGGCCATATAGAGCTGCCACCATTCGGTGTTGTATCAGGTATTAAACTCATAAGAACAGTACTACAAAAATACAGCCAATTAAAGGCCTATCAAGACTGAGCCAAGGTTGTATTGAAGTATTTTGTTAGGCTAATCATGATGGCCATGTAGACCACCACCGAGAGGCCTGGAAGTAACAGGGATGAGATGAAAGTGCAAAGAATAGTACTACTTGAAACAACCGAGTTAGCTATGGGTGTTAGTCCAAGACCGCTTGTTTTTTTTTTGGTTTGGGTGCGGCTAATCATGCAGGCCATATAGAACTGCCAACATTCGGTGTTGTTTCAGGTATTAAACTAATAAGAACAGTACTACCAAAATACAGCCAATTAAGGGCCTATGAAGACTGAGCCAAGGTTGGATTGTAGTATTGTGTTAGGCTAATCATGATGGCCATGTAGACCACCCCAGAGAGGCCTGGAAGTAACAGGGATGAGATGAAAGTGCTAAGAATAGTACAACTTGAAACAACCGAGTTAGCTATGGGTGTTAGTCCAAGACCGCTTGGCTTTTTTTGGTTTGGGTGCGGCTAATCATGCAGGCCATATAGAGCTGCCACCATTCGGTGTTGTATCAGGTATTAAACTAATAAGAACAGTACTACCAAAATACAGCCAATTAAGGGCCTATCAAGACTGAGCCAAGGTTGGATTGAAGTATTTTGTTAGGCTAATCATGATGGCCATGTAGACCACCACCGAGAGTCCTGGAAGTAACAGGGATGAGATGAAAGTGCTAAAAATAGTACAAATTGAAACAACCGAGTTAGCCATGGGTGTTAGTCCAAGACCGCTTGGCTTTTTTTTTGTTTGGGTGCGGCTAATCATGCAGGCCATATAGAACTGCCAACATTCGGTGTTGTTTCAGGTATTAAACTAATAAGAACAGTACTACCAAAATACAGCCAATTAAGGGCCTATGAAGACTGAGCCAAGGTTGGATTGTAGTATTTTGTTAGGCTAATCATGATGGCCATGTAGACCACCCCCAAGAGGCCTGGAAGTAACAGGGATGAGATGAAAGTGCTAAGAATAGTACAACTTGAAACAACCGAGTTAGCCATGGGTGTTAGTCCAAGACCGCTTGGCTTTTTTTTGGTTTGGGTGCGGCTAATCATGCAGGCCATATAGAGCTGCCACCATTCGGTGTTGTATCAGGTATTAAACTAATAAGAACAGTACTACCAAAATATAGCCAATTAAGGGCCTATGAAGACTGAGCCAAGGTTGGATTGTAGTATTTTGTTAGGCTAATCATGATGGCCATGTAGACCACCACCGAGAGGCCTGGAAGTAACAGGGATGAGATGAAAGTGCTAAGAATAGTACAACTTGAAACAACCGAGTTAGCTATGGGTGTTAGTCCAAGACCGCTTGGCTTTTTTTTGGTTTGGGTGCGGCTAATCATGCAGGCCATATAGAGCTGCCACCATTCGGTGTTGTATCAGGTATTAAACTAATAAGAACAGTACTACCAAAATACAGCCAATTAAGGGCCTATCAAGACTGAGCCAAGGTTGGATTGAAGTATTTTGTTAGGCTAATCATGATGGCCATGTAGACCACCACCGAGAGGCCTGGAAGTAACAGGGATGAGATGAAAGTGCTAAAAATAGTACAAATTGAAACAACCGAGTTAGCCATGGGTGTTAGTCCAAGACCGCTTGGCTTTTTTTTGGTTTGGGTGCGGCTAATCATGCAGGCCATATAGAACTGCCACCATTCGGTGTTGTTTCAGGTATTAAACTAATAAGAACAGTACTACCAAAATACAGCCAATTAAGGGCCTATGAAGACTGAGCCAAGGTTGGATTGTAGTATTTTGTTAGGCTAATCATGATGGCCATGTAGACCACCCCCAAGAGGCCTGGAAGTAACAGGGATGAGATGAAAGTGCTAAGAATAGTACAACTTGAAACAACCGAGTTAGCCATGGGTGTTAGTCCAAGACCGCTTGGCTTTTTTTTGGTTTGGGTGCGGCTAATCATGCAGGCCATATAGAGCTGCCACCATTCGGTGTTGTATCAGGTATTAAACTAATAAGAACAGTACTACCAAAATACAGCCAATTAAGGGCCTATGAAGACTGAGCCAAGGTTGGATTGTAGTATTTTGTTAGGCTAATCATGATGGCCATGTAGACCACCACCGAGAGGCCTGGAAGTAACAGGGTTGAGATGAAAGTGCTAAGAATAGTACAACTTGAAACAACCGAGTTAGCTATGGGTGTTAGTCCAAGACCGCTTGGCTTTTTTTTGGTTTGGGTGCGGCTAATCATGCAGGCCATATAGAGCTGCCACCATTCGGTGTTGTATCAGGTATTAAACTAATAAGAACAGTACTACCAAAATACAGCCAATTAAGGGCCTATCAAGACTGAGCCAAGGTTGGATTGAAGTATTTTGTTAGGCTAATCATGATGGCCATGTAGACCACCACCGAGAGGTCTGGAAGTAACAGGGATGAGATGAAAGTGCTAAGAATAGTACTACTTGAAACAACCGAGTTAGCCATGGGTGTTAGTCAAAGACCACTTGGCTTTTTTTTGGTTTGGGTGCGGCTAATCATGCAGGCCATATAGAGCTGCCACCATTCGGTGTTGTATCAGGTATTAAACTAATAAGAACAATACTACCAAAATACAGCCAATTAAGGGCCAATGAAGACTGAGCCAAGGTTGGATTGTAGTATTTTGTTAGGCTAATCATGATGGCCATGTAGACCACCCCCGAGAGGCCTGGAAGTAACAGGGATGAAAGTGCTAAGAATAGTACTACTTGAAACAACCGAGTTAGCCATGGGTGTTAGTCCAAGACCGCTTGGCTTTTTTTTGGGTTTGGGTGCGGCTAATCATGAAGGCCAGATAGACCTGCCACCATTCGGTGTTGTAACAGGTATTAAACTGCTAAGAACAGTACTACTTAACACAACCTAGTTACCATGGGTCCCAGAGCATATGTTTTATTATTATATTTTGTAAGGGTAATCATGCAGGCCATATAGACCTCCCCCAATAGGGTGAGTAACAGGTATTGAAATGCTAAGAACAGTACTACTTAACACAAAGTTACCATGGGTCCCAGAGCATATGTCTTATTATTATATTTTGTTCGGTTAATCATGAAGGCCATATAGACCTCCCCCGATAGGGTGAGTAACACGTATTAAAATTCTAAGAAGAGTACTACTTAACACAACCTAGTTACCATGGGTCCCAGACCGCATGTCTTGTTATTATATTTTGTAAGGGTAATCATGCAGGCCATATAGACCTCCACCGATAGGGTGAGTAACAGGTATTAAAATGCTAAGGACATTACTACTTAACACAACATAGTTACCATGGGTCCCAGAATGCATGTGTTGTTATTATATTTTGTTAGGGTAATCATGCAGGCCATATAGACCTCCCCCGACAGGGTGAGTAACAGGTATTAAATTGCTAAGAACAGTACTACTTAACACAACCTTGTTACCATGGGTCCCAGACCCAGAGCAGATGTCTTATTATTATACTTTGTATGGGTAATCATGCAGGCCGTATAGACCTCCCCAGATAGGGGGAGTTACAGAGATTAAAGTGCTAAGAATAGTACTACTTAAAACACACCCTAGTTAACATGGGTCCCAGACCGCATGTCTTATTATTATATTCTGTCAGGGTAATCAGGCAGGCCATATAGACCTCCCCCGATAGGGGGGGTAACAGGGATTAAAGTGCTAAGAAAAGTACTAATTAACACAAGCTAGTTACCATGGGTCCAACACCGTGTGTCTTGTTGTTATACTTTGTCAGGGTAATCATGCAGGCCATATAGACCTCCCTTGATAGGGGGAGTAACAGGGATTACAGTTCTAAGAATAGTACTACTTAAACACAACCTAGTTATCATGGGTCCCAGACCAGATGTTTTCTTGTTATACTTTGTCAGGCTAATCATGCAGGCCATATAGAACTCCAACGGAAGGGGGGTTAAGAGGGATTAAAGTGATAAGAAAAGTTTTACTTAACACAACAAAATTACCATGGGTCCCAGACCGCGTGTCTTGTTGTTATACTTTGTCAGGGTAATCATACATGCCATATAGACCTCCACCAATAGGGGGAGTTACAGGGCTGAAAGTGCTAAGAATAGTAATACTTAACACAACCTAGTTACCATGGGTCCAAGACCGCATGTTTAATTATTATACTTTGTCAGGGTAATTATATATCTAACAAATCTATCTATTTCTCTTCTATCGATTCTATCTAACTATCAATCTATGTATATCTATCTATCCTATCTATCTATCTATCTATCTTCTGTCCGGACTGTTTTGAGACAGCCACTTGTGTTTTTGACAAATTTGAAGTAGGAGGACAGACCAATCATCTTCTTCCATCTTCCGGTTCCAAAAATGAAGGCCATATAGACCTCCCCCGATAGGGGTAGTAACAGGTTGTAGTAAACTGCTAAGAATAGTACTACTTAACACACCACGGGTCACAGACCGCATGTCTTATTGTTATACTCTGTCAGGGAAATTATATATATTTCAAATCTATTTATTTATCTATCAAATCGATCGAACTATCAAACGTATCTATCAAATGTAGATTGCATCTATTGATCGATGTAATTTGTATCTATAAAATGTATATTACATATTTTGGTTGATGTAATTCGTATCTATAAAATGTATATTGCATCTTTGATTCGATAACATTCGTATCTATCAAATGTATATTGCATCTATTGATCGATGTAATTCGTATCTATCAAAATGTATATTGCATCTATTGATCTATGTAAATTGTATCGATCATATGTATATTGCATCGATTGAGCTATGTAATCTATGTATCTATCTATCAAATCTATCTATCTCGTGGTTGTGCAAATGGACTGTTTGCGGTTGATTGCGGTGCGTTACACTTGGAGTTTGCTCTGTCACTGTGAAGCGGCCGTAACCCTTACACTACCTGATAGATACGACATCATAACAGATGTTTTAAAGCACGTTATTGCAAACAATTTGGGAATGTTAGGTGATTTAGGCCCTTTATGGGTTAAAAGCAGACTCTGCATAAACTATGTAATTTTCCATGGGAGTTTTGCCAGGGATCCCCCTCCAGCATGCCACAGTCCCGGTGTTAGTCCCCTTGAAACAACTTTTCCATCACTATTGTGGCCAGAAAGAGTCCTTGTAGGTTTTAAAGTTCGCCTGCCTATTAAAGTCAATGGCGGTTCGCGCGGTTCGTGACATCACTATTGCTAAACACTTTTTCAACCACACTAATAAGTTCAACTATTTCAGATTTCAGGGTATAGAACAGGTTAAGTTATACACTTAGAACGGGTAGTCCTCTAGGTATGAATAAAATCAGTGACATCAAACTCTATATTGATAGGTAAAGTTTTTCTATGTTCTTTCCACTGTCCTACATTACTGGAAATGCCCTCCATGAATTTATATAGTGATAACATAAAATTTATATAGTCATAATTCGAAATAATACAATATATCAGAATTAAATGTACATGAACTAAGCATATATATTCTGCTCTTCAATAAATGTTTTCTAATGTAATATTTATATAGTGGCAATATATCATATAACATACTGGAGTTCTTTAATAATAATATACTAGAGACTCAGAAATATTGCCTATAGTGGTATTGTACTGTATGATTTATTAGAGACTTAAAGATAATGCTTCTATTGTGCTTCAACAAATTTTCCTCAATGAATGATTTTAGTCATGTGTAGCGCTTTACACTGTCATAGGTAGGTTGCGCTCTGACCTGTCTTCTGCAAGGGCTAATTTTACATTTAGTTGCATTCAACTTGTATATTGAAATAGCTACTATTTTTGCAGATGATAAGACGAGCGCAACTTGGATATGTGCAAAGTTACAATGTTGCGATTTTTCTAAAGGGTCCCATATTCTATCGCATATTAACTTTTAAATATTCTTTTGTGTTATTTTAACTGAGTGTGTTTTTCTTATAGTAAGTTAGTATTCAAATATTCACTTTTGACACATAAATTTGGGAATAGGTAACTAAATGGTTAATTTGTATATTAGATCTTTCATTATGATTGGTCGAGATCACAACACATCCCCGATTTAACAGCTGTGTGAAACACTCAGTCTTGTGCTCTGATGAACTGCCCGTGAGGCAGGAAACGCATCAGCCGAGGTGTCTGCTAGTTTGCTGTGCCTGTGTAACTGTTTTAATGCAAGTATAATACATTTACCTTTAAACTTTTAAAATCTCTCCCTGCCTATCCTTACACCGGAACTGTGACTCTTTGTTCTATATATATATATTGGTTGTTGTTGGCTCATCCATGTGTTCATTTATAAACTATTCGTGAATTGATGCACCTTTAACAAATGATCCCAAGAGTATTAAACTGAGATAATCTATGCAAATTATGAATTTGATGGAAATAGTATCCTCTCTGTGAATCCTGAACTCAATTATTTGTATTTCATATCCCTTTAAGTGATGCTGACCACAATTCTTAAGGAATGGATATGCATTTCTAATGTATTTTTGACCTTTTTACATCAACATAGACATAATATTTTTAAAACAGACTATTATTTGAATGTTGACAGCACATGTATTCCAATTTCACTTATATCTTATTGTAGTAGTCTAACAAAAGAAATCACTGTGTGTAATGCGCATATTTTAGATTATTAATATCTTTCTCTTATTATTGTTTCTCTTTAATTATCCAACGATATATTACTATAGGTAGGCTGACCATAAGTGACACATATGATAAATACATGTCATTATTCTTATTCCAAATAAATCTTTAAACATATCTGAAAACATCCCTGACATATGTATTTCTCATGTGTCCCTTTTTAAAGCGTAAAGATGGACACCATAGCTATAGGTAACATATAATGTATCTCATAGCATTATTTCTCATCTAAAGGGACATGAAACACAATAATCTATTTTCTCATTTATGTATAACATACGATTTTTAAATTTGTTTCTTTCCATAAATTCTCAAATTTTCTTCAGTCTCTTTGTATCATTGCAAAGTCAATAATAACACAGCAGGTATAAAACTTACCCATGAATTTGGTAACACACAAATTAAGTTTTTGGATGTGACACTGATTTGGGTACAAGAGAGGGTACAGACGAAAGTGTACAGAAAACCCATCTCTGGTAACACTCCTACACGTAGTCACCCAAGAAGGGTTTTCTTTTCTGTGATGAAAGGACAGTTTGTACGACTTAAAAGAAATTGTTCAACTCAGATAGAATATGAAACACAGGTTCTAGATTTAGAGGAACGTCTTTGTAGAAGAGGTTACAATAGAAGGGATGTTGCGTGTGTCAGAACATCCCTATCAACCAGAGAGAGAAAAGAATTTCTCACTCAAACTAGTGCACAGAACAAAGGAAAGGCTTTTGAAGGTGTAACTTTTGTTACTACGTACAGTTCACAATATCATCAAGTCTGCAATATTATACGTAAGCATTATCGTATGTTAACAGCAGATGATGATTTAACCAATATAGTATCAAAAGGTTGCAGATATGCTTTCAAAAAGGTTTGACGATAGGTAATATTTTTGCCCCCACACAGCTAAGTTATAGCCAAGCATCTAATTCATCATGGCTAAGGTTTAATGGAGTGTATAGATGTAGTTATGCACTGTGCATTGCCTGTGGGTTCTTGCAACAAAGTGAGGGATTCTCAAGTACAGTTATAGGAGAAAATTTTAGGCATAATTCATGTTTAAACTGCATCACTTATGTTGTTTATCTTCTGACATGTGACCAATGTGGGTTACAATACACTGGTCTCCCCAAGAGAGAAGCTCGTGACAGGATTCGAGAACACATCACCAATATTAAGGCAGGCAAAATCACGACCACCCTAGTACAACACTTCAAAACTAAACATGACAAAAGTGTGGCCTCATTTAAATGGACCATTATTGAGCAAGGGAAGTGCAAGAAGAGAGGAGGGGACAGAGAAGCTTGCTAGCTAAGAGAGAGGTTTTTTGGATACACAGACTAAAAACCAGGGTTCCCACAGGGTTAAACTCTGAATTTGACTTAATACATTTTTGGGAATAATAAAACCCTGGGTATTTAGGAATACTCTTCTGTGTGTCCGAAAGACCTCCTCTTTTGCTTCTACTCATGTGAATCTGGTGTAATACCCATAATAACAATGAGAAGGGTTTATCTATTTATAAAAGTAAGAGGCACATTTATTTATTTAGTCATATATTTTTATGCCAGTTAATTTATCCATTGGCCTTTCTCATTACGTTCTCATTATACTTTCTCAGCATATCAACATAGCTGAGGGAGCAAGGTTGTTGTTCTGTCTTGCTTTACAATTGTATTCTAATGTATTTGTGATCGTCAGATAAATGCAGGGTGTATTTTAGCTAGGTTGTTAAGAAATGTTTGTTGCCAAGGTGCTTGTAATAGGAAAACACCCAGGATAAAGATTTTATCCAATCACAATTGTGCACAGGTGTATATAAGGTCAATTGGGATTATGAACTGTAGCTACGACTATGGCCAGAAGGGCTGAAACGCGTCAGCAATAGTTCTATGTGTGTATTCCTAAGGCACTGTTTGTCACTGTTTGTCACTGCTTCTTATTGAAGTTAACTCTGAACTGTCAATAAAAGCTGTTTTTATTTGCAAAAGGTTCGCTGGTGCAGCTTATTTCACCCTATTGTATTTTTGTATCATTGGTTTAAGGAGCAGCAGGGCACTACTTGTTTCTAAATGAACACATAGGTGAACCAATGACAATCAGTATATATATGTACCCACCAATCAGCAGTTAGAACATAGTTTTTTTCTGCTCTTGAGATTACCTCTAAACACATTTCATCAAAAGATAACAAGAGAAAGAAGCAAATTTAAATAATATCCTTAAATTTGAAAAGGTAGTTCAAACTGCAATCTCGTACATAATCGTGTAATATAAAATGTGGGTTTCATGTCCATTTAAACCATGCTGCTTCCTAAATAGTTAATAATCCTCCGATTCTAATGAAATATATCCTTATTAACAACAATGGATTATATTTCATATATCACAGTATTACGTTATCTAGCGTGACATTCATAGATAACAATATAGCACATACTAGTTTTTAAAATATAAATACGTTTCTTATTGACATGCAAAGCTGTAAAATGAGTCCTTGTATTGGATGCTGTTTTTACGCGATCTCGGATGCGCCTTTGATTGGATGCCGTTTATACGCGATCTCGGATGCGCCATGTTGCTTAAGACGTCACATGCCAAGCTGTAAAATTAGTTCTTGGATTGGATGCCGTTTTTACGCGATCTCGGATGCGCCTTTGATTGGATGCTGTTTTTCCCTGATCTCGGATGCGCCTTTGATTGGATGACATTTTTACGCGATCTCGGATGCGCCATGTTGCTTAAGACATCACATGCCAAGCTGTAAAATGAGTTCTTGGATTGGATGCCGTTTTTACGCGATCTCGGATGCGCCTTTGATTGGATGCCGTTTTTACACAATCTCGGATGCGCCTTTGATTGGATGACGTTTTTATGCGATCTCAGATGCGCCATGTTGCTTAAGACGTCACATGCCAAGGTGTTAAATTCGTCTGATTGGATTACGTTGTCCCGCAATATTTGATTTTGCACGTAACCCACATTTGCGAATGAGAAGACAAGTTTAAAACCATGACTTTCTTGGACTATGGATTGTGTCAATAATGTACATTGTTGAACCATAGCTGATAAAGAACACAAAAATCTATTTTGATGGCTGTCTCGTTGAAGAAACGAATTAAGGCAATATGTTTTTCATGCAGAATATATTTTGAGGCAAGTGCAAATCCATGAATATACTCCATCTTGTGTAATATGTTTGTCAACAATATTTTCATTTTTCTAAATATTTACTGTGTTGTGTTGAAGTTTATACATATCTTATTCCTAAAGATGCACTTTTGTATTTGAATAAAGTAATCAATACGCATTGACCTTTATCATATGATAAATATATGAGATGTATTATACACTCATTTTTTCTTTGCATATATGTTTTGTAGATGATCTATTTATAGCTCATAAAGTTTTATTTTCTAAAAAATGTATATTGTTGCTTATTTTTAAATAAAATTGCTGTGATTTTCTGACTCCTAACCAAGCCCCAAAGTTTGATGTGAATACCGTCAGCTACCTTCTCCAGCTTGCTCCTGTTTGTGTAAAGGGTCTGTTCATATGCAAAAGAAGTGTGTGGGGGGGGGGGGTGTTATTTCCCACTTGCAATGGGCTTTCCAGCTAACTTTTCAACAGAGCTAAACTGAGAGTTTCTAAGTAAGTATTTAAACCGTTTTCTCATGGATTTTTATATCAGTATCTGTGCATCTTGTTCTTTATAGTAGTGTCTAATACATGCAGTTATATGAAAATGAGTGTATACTGTCCCTTTAATGTAAATGCTCAGTATTGTGTCATGTATGACTTCCACATTGTTAATCTCCAAATATATTAGTGTGAGCATATATTTCTAACTCTTAAAAGGACATGAAACCATATTCCTTCTAAATGAAATGTCTTTCTTAAATAATTCAAACACTATAATGTATCTTTAATAAAATAGACTTTATTTAACACGTCGAGAGAAATATGGCATACAGGCTTAGTATCCTATTCAAATATTTTCTTGTTTTAACAAGTACGTGTAGATATACCAACAAGCCCTAAGGATTAGTATATGTTAGCATATGTTCTTATTTAAAGGGACAGTCAAGTCAAGCAAAACAGTAATTTTATCACCAATTTATATTAGTTCTTTTGGTGTTCTTAGTTGATAGCTAAAGCTAGGAGGTTCATCTGCTCATTTCTTAGACCTTAAAGAGTGCATCTAATCTGAATGCATTTTGACTACTAGAGGGCATTAGTTAATGTGTTTCATATAGAAAACATTGAGCTCATGCAGTAAAGTTAGCCTGGATTGATCACTGATTGGATGACATACCGGTCTGTGAAAAGAACCAAAATAAGGGGTCATTTTTCAGAGGCATAGATACAAGGTTAATCACAGAAGTAAAACATGTATTTCTCTAAGTCTTGTTTTTCCAAACTTGATAATGCATAATAAAGTGTTTTCTTTGTAACCAACAATAATTAATGTTATGACTGTCCCTTTAAGCTGTGTTGTTGGCATCAAAACAATGATATGCCATCATGTATAATTGTAATGGTCATTTTGTTGGAGATTAGGGAAACAGTTTGGACATCACATCACAGAAACCAATCAATGTAATCAACAAGGATAGGTATAGGAGGATGTGGTCTCCACACACTTGTAAAACACACTCTGCAAACCATAGAAGCCGATTATATACAGAGTGTGCTCCACAAGTGTAAGAAGACCACATAATCACATACCTATCCATTACACATTAAATAAATACAAATATATAAAAAAATTACTTCCTCTTCCTTCCCCTCTTCCCACGAGACTGAGGCACTGGGGGGGCAACTGCCCCCTCCGAGGAGTTCTCCTAGGAGATGTTTGGGGAAGAGGGGAAGGAGGAGTACTGGGATCACCCGGCTGAGGAGGAGATTGAGGAGGAGATGGAGGACGGCCAGGAGCAGATGGTCCAACAGCAGGTGGTCCAGGATCAGATGGCCCAGCAGAAAATGGTCCAGCAGCAGATCGTCCAGCAGCAGATGGTGCATTATGCGCCTGCAATATATCCTTAAGTGTATTCAACATCTCTCTTTGGTCTTGGCAAATATCATTGAGTATTTCCGTCATGTAGCCTCTGCTTTCCACCTGTTCCCTCCGGGAGGCACGCATCTCTTCTAGAAAATCAGTTAAGATCTGCAACTCTGGTATCTCTTGGGGTATGTTCTGAGGATCTGCTGCACGGCAGGCTGCTGGTGCAGGAGGGGCTGCTGGTGCAGGAGGGGCTGCTGGTCCTGGAGGGGCTGCTGGTGCAGGAGGGGCTGCTGCAGGGATCTCTTCTGCAGTGGGGGCTTCTTCAGGGGATGATGGTACAGAGATGTCTTCCATGTCTCCCCGAGGTGGTGAGTCATCTGCACCACTCTCATACCTGAGTGAAGGAGGAGCCTGTGGCTGCTGTGCTGCCTCCTCCCCAGGCTCAGACTCTGTATATTGTAAAAAGAAAGAAATCGAGATATTAGCATAGTTCCAAATCAAGATGTAAATATTATATTTGAAAGTGTATTAATGAGTCTGCCTTGGTAATTCAATTGTAAGCAAAAGCAATGAATACGATTTCCACATTTGCAAACCCATGTTTCTGATATCTATATGGTCAATCTGAATGTCTTTTTGCATTTGTCTTCAGTCTGATTAAATGCACACCTAACCTGTAGACTAGATACTAATGTGATGGTTTTTCTTGAAATGCAACTGTCTCAAGGTAATTGTGAATGCGTTTACGTAATAATGTATAAAAAAGCATAATTGCATTAGTCATATCCTTATTTTATTTTTTTCGTGTGAATGTAAAGACATTAGTAAATGAGCTTACCGGAAGATGAGAGTGGCAGGTTCCCGGTATCGACTCATCCGATACCGACTATGGCCACCTCGGAGATGTTGGGATGCAGCATTTCCTCCCATCGGGAATATTCAACTATCATTTCAGGACCACCACCGGTCCCTGTTAGGCATTGGTTCTCCCTTGAGAGCTTTCTTTTTAGGTCCATTTTGCAGTTCCGGTAGCGATGCTGTATAGACTTGACATCCCTGTTATAAACCCCCACTGCATTAACGGCATCCCTGCCATAGCTTCCTCTTCTCCCTAGGGGTGGCCTTCTGAGCCTGCAGCCTCCTAGCCCTCTCCATATAAGCCTCTATGAGGGCCTCCTTCTCCTCCATGGTATACCTCTCATCCCTCAGCTTGGGCTTCCACTGTGATGTGAGCCTCTGTTTCCCGGACTGTGAAGCTCCCTCTCTACACTGCACGCCACTGGGCCCAGCCACTTGTTCATCATCAACAAATTGGCCTGGTCCACCCACCGCTTCCTCTCCCCCTTCCTATCCAGTTCCCCTCCCTCTCACTCTCCCCCTCCCTCTCTCCTGACTAACCTCCTGCCTAACCTCCTCTACAATCTCTTCTCTAAGCTGCTTCCTGAGGAACTCTAATCTGCCCCCTATCCCCCCCTCCCGACATACTCAAACAAAAAGTGAATGTGCCCAAATGAAAGGAGGTCAAAATAATGAACAAAAATTAAAAAGTGCTAAAAGTGTGATATAAATAAAAGAAGGTAAAGGGTATGAAACAGGCAAATATGTAGAAAAAGACAAAAATGAGGATATGTAAACAATAATTTGAAAAACAAACAAAATCTAACTATGGGATGGGTATGGGCTTACAGGGGATGGGGTATGGGCTTACAGGGGATGGGGTATAGGATGAAAGGGAATGGGGTATGGAGTGTAGTATGAGAGGGGATGGGGTATGGAGTGTATGTAGTGTTAGTGATAAGTGTATGTATGTATTGAATGTGTTTGCGTGTAAATGTGTTTATATAAGTATTAAGAAAAAACACTTGCACACTCACCCAAACAAACTCTCGCTCACTAACGCTCTCTCACTAACTCACTATCTCACACTAACACTAACACTAACTCTCAAACTAACACTAACTCTCACACTAACACTAACTCTCACACTAACACTAACTCACTATCTCACAATAACTCACTAACTCTCACACTAACACTAACTCACTATCTCACACTACCACTAACTAACTCTCACAATAAAACTAACTCACTCTCTTACAATAACACGAACTCTCACAATAACAGTAACTCACTAAATATCTCTCCTCTCTAATCTCACAAAACCCTCCAGCAACACAGTCAAAGAAGCCATGCTTATAGCGTGCGTATATACCCTATGTAAATGTTTAATGATGTACCGGTTTGCAAAGTAAAGGAGGTTTAGGTGTGCTTTGTTTGTAATTAGTATGTGTGCAATGTGTATTAGTTGTTTGAATTTGTGCATGCTCATATTGAGTTAGTATTTGTGGAATGTGTATAATGCGATGATGTCATAGTAATCGTTTTGCATAACATTGTCCAAAAGTAGTATCTGTAAATGTAAATGGTGATTTGTGATGGTCTCGTATTTGTGAAGTGGTGTAAATGTTTATTTGTACTAATGTTCCGTAATCTGCAATGCAAATGTTTTGTTTGTGTATAGTGATGTCGCAAACCTAAAATTTTGCATTCGCGAACAGCGAACGCGAACTTCTGCAAAAGTTTACGAACGGGCGAACCGGGCGAACCGCCATTGACTTCAATAGGCAGGCGAATTTTAAAACCCACAGGGACTCTTTCTGCCCACAAAAGTGATGTAAAAGTTGTTTCAAGGGGACTAACACCTGGACTGTGGCATGCCGGAGGGGGATCCATGGCAAAACTCCCATGGAAAATTACATAGTTGATGCAGAGTCTGTTTTTAATCCATAAAGGGCATAAATCACCTAAAATTCCTAAATTGTTTGGAATAACGTGCTTTAAAACATCAGGTATGATGTTGTATCGTTCAGGTAGTGTAAGGGTTACGCCCGCTTCACAGTGACAGACCAAACTCCCCGTTTAACGCACCGCAAACAACCGCAAACAGTCCATTTGCACAACCGCAAACTCCCCATTTGCACAAGGTTGATAACCAAGCTAGCTATGTCCCGTTCCTTGTCCTCACTGATGTCACTGCGCATGCAATAAAATGCTCCACCCACAAGATGCTCCTATTATATTACTGCACTGAGGATGCTGCCTGTATCTGTGTGTCCTGCTCCCTGGCCGGAGAGCACAGGGGACACCAGGTCGAGCTGCTGAATGAGGCTTCTGAGAAGAAGAAAAAGAAACTGAGAAATGTTCTGCAGAAACTGACCACAAAGAGAGAGGAGACTGAGAAAAGAGTCCAGAGTCTGCAGAAGCACAGGAGAGGGGTGCAAGAGAAAGCAGCTGGTGTAACAGAGAGACTGACTGCCCTGATTAGGGACATCAGGAAACAGCTGGAAGACCTAGAGAAGAGAGTCCTGAGTGAGATCACCCGGCAGCAGGAGCAGGTTTTACTCACAATCTCTGATCTGATCCAGCAGCTGGTAAAAAGAGAACGACGAGCTAACCAGGAAGATTTGTCACATTGAGGAGCTGTGCAACATGACTGACCCATTAACTGTCCTACAAGAACAGGAATCACACAGAGATGAGGTGCTTGGTCGGTCCTCCTACTTCCAATTTGGGGCACTGCACGTGCAATCTAATGTGCCACCAGATAGGAGTGGTGTGTTAACTAGTACTATTCTTATCAGTTTAATCCCTGTTACGTCCCCTATCAGGGGACGTGTATATGGCATCGATTTTAGGAACCCAGAGATGATTTTAGGAACCGGGAGATGGAAAAAGATGCTTGGTCGGTCCGGCCACGAGATAAATAGATAGATACATAGATTAGATAGATAGATCAAAAGTTTTTTTTTTTAAATTTACACTACTGTTACAACAGATATGAGTGGTGGCACTAGTTGGCAAGTGGGCCTGGCACACACGCTGGCAGGCAGGCAGGCAACTGCAATTAGATTACACTAGCAGACTGATGTTTCACAGTCAAAAAAGTTTTTTTTTTTAAATTTACACTACTGTTACAACAGATATGAGTGGTGGCACTAGTTGGCAAGTGGGCCTGGCACATACACTGGCAGCCAGGCAACTGCAATTCGATGACACTAGCAGACTGATGTTTCACAGTCAAAAAAGTTTTTTTAAAAAAAATTTACACTACTGTTACAACAGATATGAGTGGTTGCACTAGTTGGCAAGTGGGACTGGCACACACGCTGGCAGGCAGGCAACTGCAATTTGATTACACTAGCAGACTGATGTTTCACAGTCAAAAAAGTTTTTTTTTTAAAATTTACACTACTGTTACAACAGATATGAGTGGTGGCACTAGTTGGCAAGTGGGACTGGCACACACGCTGGCAGGCAGGCAACTGCAATTAGATTACACTAGCAGACTGATGTTTCACAGTCAAAAAAGTTTTTTTTTAAAAAATTTACACTACTGTTACAACAGATATGAGTGGTGGCACTAGTTGGCAAGTGGGACTGGCACACATGCTGGCAGGCAGGCAACTGCAATTCGATTACACTAGCAGACTGATGTTTCACAGTGAAAAAAGTTTTTTTTTTTAAATTTACACTACTGTTACAAGAGATATGAGTGGTGGCACTAGTTGGCAAGTGGGCTTGGCACACACGCTGGCAGGCAGGCAACTGCTATTAGATTACACTAGCAGACTGATGTTTCACAGTCAAAAAAGTTTTTTTTTTAAAAATTTACACTACTGTTACAACAGATATGAGTGGTGGCACTAGTTGGCAAGTGGGCCTGGCACACACGCTGGCAGGCAGGCAACTGCAATTAGATTACACTAGCAGACTGATGTTTCACAGTCAAAAAAGTTTTTTTTTTAATTTACCCTACTGTAACCAGGAAGATTTGTCACATTGAGGAGCTGTGCAACATGACTGACCCATTAACTGTCCTACAAGAACAGGAATCACACAGAGATGAGATGCTTGGTCGGTCCTCCTACTTCCAATTTGGGGCACTGCGCGTGCAATCTAATGTGCCACCAGATAGGAGTGGTGTGTTAACTAGTACTATTCTTATCAGTTAATCCCTGTTACGTCCCCTATCAGGGGACGTGCATATGGCATTGATTTTAGGAACCCGGAGATGATTTTAGGAACCGGGAGATGGAAAAAGATGCTTGGTCGGTCCGGCCATGAGATAGATAGATAGATACATAGATTAGATAGATAGATCAAAAGTTTTTTTTTTTTAAAATTTACACTACTGTTACAACAAATATGAGTGGTGGCACTAGTTGGCAAGTGGGCCTGGCACACACACTGGCAGGCAGGCAACTGCAATTAGATTACACTAGCAGACTGATGTTTCACAGTCAAAAAAGTTTTTTTTTTACAAAATTTACACTACTGTTACAACAGATATGAATGATGGCACTTAGCAAGTGGGCCTGGCACACACGCTGGGAGGCAGGCAACTGCAATTAGATTACACTAGCAGACTGATGTTTCAGTCAAATTTTTTTTTTTTTTTAATTTACACTACTGTTACAACAGATATGAGTGGTGGCACTAGTTGGCAAGTGGGCCTGGCACACACGCTGGCAGGCAGGCAACTGCTTATAGATTACACTAGCAAAAAAAAAAAAAGATGTTCTAGCCCTAAAAAGGGCTTTTTGGGGTGCTGTCCTTACAGCAGAGATCAGATGAGTCCTTCAGGACTGTAGTGGACACTGAATACACTAGCCTAGCTATCAATTTCCCTATAAAATCAGCAGCAGCTACACTATCCCTCCTCTCACTAAGAATGCAGGATCAGAATGAATCTAAAATGGCTGCTGTCCAGGAGCTGGGAGGGTCTGGGAGGGAGTGTCTGCTGCTGATTGGCTGAAATGTGTCTGCAGACTGTGAGATACAGGGTCAAAGTTTACTCAATAATGACGAATAGGGGGTGGATCGAACATTGCATATGTTTGGCTGCCGCGGCGAACGCGAACAAGCTATGTTCGCTGGGAACTATTCGCCGGCGAACTATTCGCAACATCACTATTTGTGTATCAGTGTGCAATTCTTTTTTGCATGTTGTTTTGTTCCGTGTTGCAAGATCTGAACGTATTTATGTATTCCTCGTTTAGTGTAAATGTTGTGCATTCTTTTTATTTTCCGATTGTGAATGTGTAATGCGTATGTGCTATGTTGCGTGAGCAATTGCTGTTTGTACATTTGAGCTGTGTTTTTGTTGTGCATTATGTGGTATACGTAATATGACAGAGCAGTGTGTATTTCTCGCGAGATCGAGTGTTAGCTGAAAAATCCTTTCTGATTTTATTTTTCATTGATCTCTATGGGAGAATGTTTATTAAATAAAAGCGGTGATCGTGTGACCGCAACGTGTTACAAGTGTCAGCCGCTCTGGAATCAATCCGGGATGTAACCCAACTGCTAGCGTGAATTGAAAGCACACGCTAGCACACTGAGAAATATCCAGGACGTGACCCACTCAGGAAGCAGATTAGAAGATAACAAAAATGAATATTGTTCCAGAATGCAGGAAAGCCACAAAGGATAAAACGTCCCTTTAAGTAGTACAAAGAACAAAAAGGAAATGCTCTTACTTTGAAGCTTCTGAAAAAGGTCCTCTTTAGCAGGCTTGTAAAACAAAGGAAAAGTTCTCTTTTGCAGCTTGTAAAAGTATAATGTCCCTTTAAGCAGGTTTATAACAAACAGAAAGGCAAAGTTCTCTTTTGCAGCTTGTAAAAGTAAATGTCCCTTTTAAGCAGGTGTATAACAAACAGAAAGGCAAAGTTCTCTTTTGCAGCTTGTAAAAGTATAATGTCCCTTTAAGCAGGTTTATAACAAACAGAAAGGCAAAGTTCTCTTTTGCAGCTTGTAAAAGTAAATGTCCCTTTTAAGCAGGTGTATAACAAACAGAAAGGCAAAGTTCTCTTTTGCAACTTGTAAAAGTAAATGTCCCTTTTAAGCAGGTGTATAACAAACAGAAAGGCAAAGTTCTCTTTTGCAGCTTGTAAAAGTAAAATGTCCCTTTAAGCAGGTCTTGTTTAACAAAGAATAGGTTTAAAGGTAAAGGCCAAAGCAAGGTCAGGCAGGCAGAAGTCGGCATCCAAATATCAGCAAAAGGTATAGGCAAAAGACAGGGTCAGGCAAGCAGAAGTCGGCATCCAAGTGTCAGCAAAAGGGTAATAGCTACAGGCAAGGTCAGGCAGGCAGAAGTCAATGTCCAAATATCAGCAAGTAGGGATTAGGCAAGAGGCTTGGTCAGGCAGGCAGAAGTCGGTACACAGAAGAATAAAACTGATATGGTACTCACAATCCAGGGAAACAAACAAACGGGCCCAGATTCAGATCTCCCGCCGAGATTTAAAGGGCAGGAGCGTAACCGTCATCAGAGGGGTGTGAGAGAAAGCGTCATGTTGCTAAGCAACATGACGTCAGAGACACAGAGGAGTTCCGGGAGCCGCGGCGACACGGCGATGAACGGAAGCGCTCATGACAACAAGGTTGTTTGGAGACTCATAATACCTACGTTATTAAAAAATACGCAATTTAAATAATGTGAAAGTTAGTACCGCACCCCTCATAACGCAAAACTCGTAATCTAGCCGTATAGAAATGATGAAGTTGATGAAAATAGTATCCTATATCTGAATCCTGAACTTAATTTTTTGTATTTCATGTCCCTATAAGTGATGCTGACCACAATTCTTAATTTATGGATATGCATTTCTAATGTATTTATTTTCTTTTGACATCAACATACACATATAATATGTTTAAAACAGACTATTAGTTGAATGTTCACAGCACATCTATTCCAATTTCACTTACATCTTATTGTAGTAGTATAACAAAAGAAATTACTGTTTAGATGATTAATATTTTTCTATTATTATTGATTATATTTAATTATCCAACGATATATTGCTATAGGTAGGCTGACCATATTTCCGCTTTGATAAGTGACACATATGATAAATACATGTCATTATTCTTATTCCAAATAAATCTTTAAACATATCTGAAAACATCCCTGACATATGTATTTCTCATTTGTCCCTTTTTAAAGTGGAAATATGTACACCAGAGCTATAGGTAACATATAATGTATAACCAATCCACATTTTCATAATGTACCTAGTAGCATTATTTCTCAGTTAAAGGGACATGAAACCCCCAATTTTTTTTATCATTTAGGTAGAACATACTATTTTAAACAAATTTCAAATTTACTTCTATTATCAAATTTGCTTCAGTCTCTTGGTATCATTTTTTGAAGGAGCAGCAGTGCACTACTGGTTTCTAACTGAACACATAGGTGAGCCAATGAAAATCAATATATATATATATATATATATATATATATGCAGCCACCAATCAGCAGTTACAACATAGGTTATTTGCTACTCTTGAGATTACCTCGAAACACATTTCATCAAAAGACAACAAGAGAAAGAAGCAAATTTTAATAATGTAATTAAATTTTAAAGGTTGTTAAAATTGCAATCTCTTACATAATCATGAAAAATAAAATGTGAGTTTCATGTCCATTTAAACCCTGCTGCTTCCTAAATAGTTCATAATCTTCCTATTCTAATAAAATATATACTTATTAGCAACAATAGATTCTATTTCATATATCACATTATTCTGTTATCTAGCATTACATTATGTGAAGCTGTGCATTACATGAAACAAACACGCTTCATAGATAACAATATAGCACATACTAGTTTTTAAAATATAAATACGTTTCTTATTGACATGCAAAGCTGTAAAATCCATCCTTTGATTGGATTACGTTTTTACGCAATCTTGGATGCACCATGTTGCTTAAGACGTCACATGCAAAGCTGTAAAATCCATCCTTTGATTGTATTACATTTTTACGCGATCTCGGATGCCCCATGCTGCTTAAGACGTCACATGCAAAGCTGTAAAATCCGTCCTTTGATTGGATTACGTTTTTACGTGATTTCGGATGCGCCATGTTGCTTAAGACGTCACATGCAAAGCTGTGAAATCCGTCCTTTGATTGGATTACGCTTTTACGTGATCTCGGATGCGCCATGTTGCTTAAGACGTTACATGCAAAGCTGTAAAATCCGTCCTTTGATTGGATTACGTTATTACGCGATCTCGGATGCGCCATGTTGCTTAAGACGTCACATGCAAAGCTGTAAAATCCGTCCTTTGATTGGATTACATTTTTACGTGATCTCGGATGCGCCATGTTGCTTAAAACGTCACATGCCAAGGTGTTAAATCCGTCTGATTGGATTACGTTGTCCCGCAATATTTGATTTTCTGAGTAACCCATGTTTGCGAATGAGAACACAAGTTTAAAACCATTACTTTCTTGGATTATGGATTGTGTCAATCATGTACATTGTTGAACCATAGCTGATAAAGAACACAAAAATATCTTTTGATGGCTGTCTCGTTGAAGAAACGAATGAAGGCAATAATTTTTTCATCCAGAATAAACTTTGAGGCAAGTGCGAATCCATGAATATACTCCATCATGTTTAATATGTTTGTCAACAATATTTTCACTTTACTAAATAATTAATGTGTTGTATTGAATTTTCTACATATATAATTCCTAAAGATGCGCTTTTGTATTTGAATAAAATAATCAATATGCATTGACCTTTATCATATGATAAATATATGAGCTGTCTACTTATTCTAGATGTTATGTCCTGATATTTTTTTTAAATGTAAATGCTCAGTATCGTGTCATGTATGGCTTCCACATTGTTTATCTCAAAATATAGTATTGTGAGCATATATTTCTAATGTAACTCTTAAAAGGACATGAAACCAGAAATGCATTTTTATTTTTATCTAAAATACATTTTTAACCAGGTTTGCAATTATCTTCTATTCTCAAATGTGCTTCAGTCTCTTGGTATAATGTGTTGAATGAGCATCAATACACTACTATATTTTAAATAAACCCATGGGTGAGTAAATGACAATCGGTAGGTATATGCAGCCACCAATCAGCAGAGCAGCCCTAGATAAATTCTGTAAAGGATAACAATATAACGAGTCAAAGAATGTGAGTAAGTGTGAATTTTGTTTAAAATGTTAGACTCTCTAACTCATGTAAGCGAATGTTCTGCTATCATACACCTTCTAAATGGAACGTCTTTCTTAAAAAATTCAAACACTATAATGCAGCTTAAAAAAATAGACTTTATTTAACACATTGAGAGAAATATGGCATTTATGCTTAGTATCCTATTCAAATATTTTCTTGTTTTAACAAGTACGCGTAGATATACCAACAAGCCCTAAGGATTAGTATATGTTAGCATATGTTCTTGTTTAAAGGAACAGTCAAGTCAAGCAAAACATTAATGATTTAAATATGAAATGCAATTTTCTTCAAATTTCTATTAAACTTTTATTTCCAATTTATCTTTGTTCTCTTGGTGTTCTTAGTTGAAAGCTAAACCTAGGAGGTTCATATGCACATTTTTAGACCTTAAAGTGTGCCTCTAATCTGAATGCATTTTGACCACTAGAGGGCATTTGCTAATGTGTTTCATATAGAAAACATTGAGCTCATGCAGTGTAGTTACCCTGGAGTGATCACTGATTGGCTGAAATGCAAGTCTGTGAAAAGAAATGAAATAAGTGGTCATTTTGCAGAGGCATAGATACAAGGTTAATCACAGAAGTAAAACGTGTATTACTATAACAGTCTTGTTATTCAAAACTTGATAATACGTAATAAAGGGTTTTCTTTTTAACCAACAATAATTCATGTTATGCTAGAGAAATTTGATATACTTCTGTAGTGGGCAGGAGGGAATACTGCACACCCAAAAAATGTTTTTTCCCAAGGAAACAGTTAAAAAAAAGAAATTCAAGGTTTTTTAAAGGTGGCACAATAAAATGCTGCTTCCCAGTGTTTTGAAACTTTAATTTATTTCAAACTAATTATAGTTTCTAGATTTAATTGTCAAGATTCAAGGTAGCTGCCATATATAAAATTAGTTTATGCCAGTTCAATAACAGATTTAAAAATATACCCTTCAGATGTTACAGTACAAAATACAAAGGATTTGAATATAATTAAAAAAGAAGTGTTTATTTTATACAAGTTGTGGGTTATACCTACGTAATAATAAAATAAAATCAATGACACCGGTGTTGGATTCACAAATAATCTATAAAAATACTTCCCTAAAATGATAGTACTATCAATCGGTATCTAAACTGATAGACTTAAATAAGACAGAGGTAGGCCTTAAATTATAATGCCTGAGAATTAGATGCCTTAGTGGATATGGTGGTAATAAATAGAGTTCTATTTCCTATAAAATATATAGATATTATTGTATATCCTATTGTATCAATAGGTGTCTTTTAAGTAGTCCTCAAAGATAAAACAATGTTGTTCATTGAGGTGGATCCCAATAATAATCAGGTATGGTAACTTGATGTTGGTACTTAGTTAATTTGGCTCAAGTGTTCTGATGAGCTGGATTTCAGCATGAAGTCAAAGATAGTAAGCTTACATTCTAGTGAAAAAACATCTGTGAAAAAGTGCAATTGTATTGCGCTATGTACATAAAGTCTTCAGCAAATATGCCCAATAGTACCTGTATTTCCAAGTTGATAATTGTTCAGTATCCTGAGAATACTCACAGTGCACTGCGGTGTACCGGAACTGTCTTTGGTTTTAAATACAATTTGCCTATACTGGCCTCAGGTGAGCTGATGTCCGTTCCTACTTTACTTGATGTGCCCTGGAATGGCGGTCTTTAAGTCTCCGGGTGGATTGCTCGCTTGTCAGCCTGGGTGAAGGAGGAGCCTGTAGATCCTGTACTTCCTCCTCCCCAGCCTAAGACTCTGTATATTTGAAAAATAAAGAAATCAAGATATTAGCACAGTTCCAAATAAAGATGTAAATGTTCTATTTAAAAGTGTATTAATGAGGCTGCCTTCGTAATTCAATTGTAAGCAAAAGCAATCAATACGATTTACGTATTTGCAAACCCATCTTTCTGATATCTATATGGTCAATATGAATGTTTTGCGTTTGTCTTAAATCTGTTTAAATGCACACCTACTCTGTAGACTAGATACTAATGTGATGGCTTTTCATCAAATGTAACTTTCTCAAGGTAATTCTGAATGTGTTTACGTAATAATGTATAAAAAAGCGTAATTGTGTTAGTCAGATCCTTAAATAATTTTTGCGTGTGAATGGATTATGAGGTTGATGTAAAGAGATTATTAAATGAGCTTACCGGCAGATGAGAGGGGCAGGTTCCCAGTATCAACTCCTCCCATACCAACTATGGCCACTTTAGAGATGTTGGGACGCAGCATTTCCTCCCTGCGGGAATACTCAAAAGTGATTTCCGGACTGCCACCGGTCCCTGCTAGGTATTCTCTCTCCCTTAAAAGTTTTCTTTTAAGTTCAGCTCTACAGTCCCGGTAACGGTGCTGAATAGACTTGACATCCCTGTTAAAGACCCCCACTGCATTAACAACATCCCTGATCTCATTCCACAGCTTCCTCTTCTCCAAAAGGGTGGCCCTCGGTGCCTGCAGCCTCCTAGCCCTCTCCATATAAGCCTCTATAAGGGCCTCCTTCTCATCCATAGTGTATCTCTCCTCCCTCTGCCTGGGCCTCCCATGCGATGTGAGCCTCTGTTCCCCGGACTGTGAAAGCTCCCTGTCTACACTGAAGACCACTGGGCCCAGCCACTTGTGAATCTTTCACAAAGTGGCCGTGTCCACCCACCCCTTCCTCTCCCCCTTCCTCTCCAGTTCCTCTCCCCCTCCCTCTCTCCTGTCTAAACTCCTGCCTAACCTCCTCTACAACCTCATCCCTAAGCTCAGCCCTAGTGTCCTGCCTAATGATTTCTAATAGCCCCGGGCTAATCAGCCCCCTATCCCTCCCTCCCGACATACTCAAACAAAATGTGAAGGTGCACAAATGAAAGGGGGTCAAAATAATGAACAAAAAGTAAAAAAGTGCTTAAAGTGTGAATGGGATATAAATAAAAGAGGGTAAGGGGTATTAAACAGACAAACGTATATGTTTAAAAAGACGAAAATGAGGATATGTAAACAAGAAGTTTTTGCAAAACAAAACAAAAATAAAACTATGGGATGAGAATGGGATGAAAGGGAATGGGGTATGGGATGAAATGGAATGGGATGAAAGGGAATGGGGTATGGAGTGTATGTAGTGTTAGTGATAAGTGTATGTATGTATTGAATGTGTTTGCGTGTAAATGTGTTTATATAATGAATGTAGGAACAAAACACTCGCACACTCACCCAAACAAACTCTCGCTCACTAACTCGCTCTCTCACTAACTAACTCTCACACTAACTCTCTCACACTAACTCACACTAAAGCTCTCTAATCTCGCAAAACCCTCCAACGCCTAGACCTGCACCTAACTGGAAAAAGCAATACAGTCAAAGAAGCCATGCTTAGAACGTGCTTATATACCCAATGTAAATGTTTAATGATGTACCGGTTTGCAAAGTAAAGGAGGTACAGGTGTGCTTTCTTTGTAATAATTATGTGTGCATTGTGGAGTAGTTGTTTGGATTTGCGCATGCTCATATTGAGTTTGTAAATGCACCTATGTATTTGTGTAATGTGTATAATGCGATGATGTCATAGTGATCGTTTTGCATAACATTCTCCAAAAGTAGTATCTGCAAATGTAAATGCTGATTTGTGATGGTCTCCTATTTGTCAAGTGCTGTAAATGTTTATTTATACTAATGTTACATGATCTGCAATGCAAATGTTTTGTTTGTGTATCAGTGTGCAATTCTTTTTGCATGTTGTTTTGTTCCGTGTTGCATTCCTCGTTTAGTGTAAATGTTGTGCATTATTTTTTGATGACGATTGTGAATGTTGAATGTGTATGTGCTAGGTTGCGTGAGCGATTGTTGTTTGTACATTTGAGCTGAGTGTTTTTGTTGTCCATTATGTGGTATACGTAATATGACAGAGCAGTGTGTATTTCTCGCGAGATTGAGTGTTATATGAAAAATCTGTGATTAGTTCATTTAGCATTGATCTCTATGGGAGAATCTTTAACATGCCCGTGATTATGCTTATTAAATAAACGCGGTACTCATGTTACTGCGACACATTACAAGGTTGTTTCAGACTCGTAATACATACGTTATAATAAGTGCGCAATGGAAATAACATACACGATATTAGCGAGCAGCCATAACGCAAAACTCGTAATCTGGCTCACTATTAATTAACACACACAATGAAAAAAATGATATTTATCCACGAAGAGTAAATATAATATAGATAGGATAATGTGTCTTCTTTTGCTGATGTGTTCAAAAATCCTATTCTCAACAACAAGTGTGCCTGTAATCTTAGGACAGCACAGCAGTAACTCTCTTAAACCAAAAAAAATGTAATTACATTTTTTTTGGATATCTACAATGATGAATAGTATACACCCAATTTTTTTTAATCAAATTATATTTATCCACAAAGAGTAAATAATAATAATATAGGATAATGTGTCTTCTGCTGATGTGTTAAATCAAAATCCTTTGCTCAGTCACCAACCAGTGTGCCTGTTATCTAAGTTTAAGACAGCACAGCAGTAACTCTCTTAAACAAACAAAAAAATTAACGCCTAGATTACGAGTTTGGCGTTAGCCTTAAAAAGCAGCGTTGAGAGGTCCTAACGATGCTTTTTAACGCCCGCTGGTATTACAAGTTTGGCAGGTACAGGTGTACCGCTCACTTTTTTTCTGCGACTTTTCCATACCGCAAATCCCCTTACATCAATTGCGTATCCTATATTTTTAATAGGATTTTCCTAATGCCGGTATTGCAAGTCTTGGAAAAAGTGAGCGGTACACCCTCTACCTCCAAGACTCCTACCGCATATAAAAGTCAGTAGTTAAGAGTTTATGGGATAACGCCGGAATATAAAGCTCTTAACTAAAGTGCTACAAAATACACTAACACCCATAAACTACCTATTAACCCCTAAGGTTCCTTTAAATGACGTCATCCAAGATGGCGTCCCTCAAATTCCGATTGGCTGATAGGATTCTATCAGCCAATCGGAATTAAGGTAGGAAAAATCTGATTGGCTGATGCTATCAGCCAATCAGATTGAAGTTCAATCCGATTGGCTGATCCAATCAGCCAATAGGATTGGCCTCGCATTCTATTGGCTGATTGGATCAGCCAATCGGATTGAACTTCAATCCGATTGGATGATTGATTCAGCCAATCAGATTTTTCCTACCTTATTTCCGATTGGCTGATAGAATCAGCCAATCGGAATTCGAGGGATGCCATCTTGGATGACGTCATTTAAAGGAACCTTCATTCTTCGTTAGGACTTCGATTGAAGAGGATGCTCCGCGTCGGCTGGATTGAAGATGGACCCGCTCCGCTACGGAAGGATGAAGATAGAAGATGCAGCCTGGATGAAGCCTTCTGCCATCTGGAGGACCTCTTCTGACCCGATCGGATGAAGACTTCTGGCTGGATCGGATGACCACTTGTGCCCGGCTGGGTGAAGACGGCTCAAGGTAGGGTGATCTTCAGGGGGTTAGTGTTAGGTTTTTTAAAGGGGGGATTGGGTGGGTTTTAGAGTAGGGGTATGTGGGTGGTGGGTTGTAATGTTGGGGGGGTATTGTATTTTTTTTTTACAGGTAAAAGAGCTGATTACTTTGGGGCAATGCCCCACAAAAGGCCCTTTTAAGGGCTATTTGTAATTTAGTATAGGGTAGGGAATTTTATTATTTTGGGGGGCTTTTTTATTTTATTAGGGGGATTAGATTAGGTGTAATTAGTTTAAAAAATTGTAATTTCTTTTTTATTTTCTGTAATTTAGTGTTTTTTTCATAATTTAGTTTATTTCATTTAATTGTAATTAATTGTAGGTAGTTTAGGTAATTAGTTTAATGATAGTGTATTGTTAGGTGTAATTGTAACTTAGGTTAGGATTTATTTTACAGGTAATTTTGTACTTATTTTAGCTAGGTAATTATTAAATAGTTAATAACTATTGTACCTAGTTAAAATAAATACAAAGTTGCCTGTAAAATAAATATAAATCCTAAGCTAGCTACAATGTAACTATTAGTTATATTGTAGCTAGCTTAGGGTTTATTTTATCGGTAGATATTTCGTTTTAAATAGGATTAATTTATTTAATTATGTTAAATTAATTTCATTTAATTTAAATTATATTTAAGTTAGGGGGTGTTAGGGTTAGACTTAGGTTTAGGGGTTAATAAATTTATTATAGTGGCGGCGACGTTGGCGGCGGCAGATTATGGGTTAATAAATTTAATATAGTTGCGGCGACATTGGGGGGGGCAGCTTACTGCTACCGTAAGCAACGCTGGTATTACAGTGAGATGTGGAGCTAAATTTTTCTCAACGCTCACTTTTCTGAGGCTAACGCAGCCATTCAGAAAACTTGTAATACCAGCGTTGTTTAAAGTGAGTGCTGGGAAAAAAAGGCTCGTTAGCACCGCAAGTCTTTACCGACAAAACTCGTAATCTAGCTGTATGTTAGCTAAGCTCATAGAACTCCCAAAAAGTCACCCAAGACAATCAATTATTTATTAGCAAGCAAGTAAGCAACTATACAATTATAATAATATTTAACTAACTATTCTAGTGAGAACTTCAAATAAAATTATTAATGCAAGAACTATAATAACAAGATAAAGATATACAGTATTTGACTGTTGTAAAACTTTCTCCCTTGAGTCACAATTTCAGCAACAATAATAATAATAACAAACAATACTTAAAATAAAATTTTGCACGCAGACCAGTACATCTCTAGTGCCTTCTTCTCTTCTGTTCAACTTCAGGACTTGTCTTCTGCTGCAATGCTGACAGCCTGCAAGTCTGAATAAAAATGTATCCCCTCTGCTTAACAACAGCACAGAACATTAGCACAACCATTGAGGAAAGCTAAAAGAACATTGCACTGCGTGTGACTGTAATCCAACCCACAAAAATAAAATAATATGATTATTGGACTAGAAGACTATCACTGTGACAGTAATCCAACCCACAAAACAAAAGGAATGATCTGATTGGACAAGAAGTCCATAGAAGAATATGACACTACACTCATTTGAATAAAAACGAATTAATTCAAATCGATTCGTTGTTATGTTACGTCGATTCAGATTTGTAAAAAATATCCAAGTTATACAATACATAACCATACCGGGTCCAACACCGAACTTAACTGTTCAATCTCACTCATATTTTAATTATTTGATAATAATATGTCATTTTCGAACTATTTTGTGGTTCCTTTGGATTTAATAATAATATAAAAAAAAAAAAAGACAACTGCGCCACTTACTTTCGAATTAAACCGAATAAGTCCGAACAATTTGAATATTTTGGAACAAATTCATTTGGATTAATATGCTTTCGTAAAGGATTTGATTGGGAAATTCAATTTGGTCCGAAGCTCCGAATTCGATCAAATTTGTCCGAATTCGAATTCAGAACAAAACGAAACACACATGTCTAAATTCTACCACTCACACAACTTATACAGGAACCATCTAACAACAGTACATGGTTAAAGAGTGTGGGCATGTATGGATGTGGGCATAATAAACGCAAACCCTGTGAATACCTTGACAGAACAAAAGAATTTAGCTCTTGTGTCACAAGAGAAGTCTTCCCTATTAAAACCCTTATGAATTGCATGTCAAAAAATTTCATCTACATGTTAAGATGTGAACAATGTCAGATCCAATATATTGTTCTTACATCGAGAGACATAAAATCCAGAATAAGGGAACATCTTTCTACTCTTGGCAGGGGTAAGTCATCCACCCCCCTGGAACGACATTTCTCTGAAATTCACAATGGTAATTTAAACACAATAAAGTGGTGTGCCATTGAACAAGTAAGGGCACCTAATAGGGGAGGTGATGTGGACAAACTCCTTGCCAAGAGAGACATTTTCTGGATGTTCAAATTGAGGACCAGATATCCAGAAGGTTTAAATTCTAGGTATGACATCATTAATTACTGGGAATAACTTAGCTATACTAGTCTTTCTAGAATGTCAAATACATTTTGCTATAACCACCGACTCACAAATAGGTACATTCCTTGACATAGGGTGTATTTGTCCTCTCACAGGACTACAGGTAGTTAAAATACTTAAAATGTTATAAATGTGTATAGGCATTGATACCTGGTCACTTTAATAACTGATATTATCTATGGTCTTTTTACTAATCCATGTTTCTATACTTGTTCACTTTGCATGAGTTTGCATAACTCTCTTTTGGTACATAAATAGAGTCCCTGTCAATCTGCACACTATTCACTGCACTATGGTGTTTTTTCCTCTCTTGTAACTCTCTTTTGGTATGTGAATAGAGTCCCTGTCAATCTGCACACTATTCACTGCACTCTGGTGTTTTTTCCTCTCTTGTAACTCTCTTTTGGTACTTGAATAAAGTCCCTGTCAATCTGCACACTATTCACTGCACTCTGGTGTTTTTTCCTCTCTTGTAACTCTTTTGGTATGTGTATATGTATATTGAGCAAATGATTTTAGGTTTTTAATTTAGTCTTACATTTGCTGTACTGTTATCCAATGAGGCCTATTTATCAAAGGCTTGCCAGAAACACGGGCCCTCAAGCTCCATTCAGAGCTTGATAAATGGGCCTCACAGTCATACTTCTAATGTTTTGTTAATTGCAATGTGATGTCCAATCCTTATCAATACTTGCTATTATTCTTAAATTTATAGCTGTCTTAAGCCATAGTTTTAACCTAACTTTCCAATTGGCCCTTCATTTGTCTTTGATTTATCAATCAAGTAATTTAGTGGACACAGCTGACTTCCCTGCCTATATACTTAACATTAGCTTGGGATGTGCATTGCACTGGGCTGTGCATTGCTAAAACAGCATAAGTTAACATTTTTTAGGTGAACATTTTATAAGTGAGGCATTAAGAACAGAATTATACAAGAATTCAACAAGGATTGGGCAAGGGGCAAGAAATAAGGCAAGTACTTTGTAATATTATGTTTTATGTACCTCATTGTTTCCTTATGCAATTTCTGCTGTAATTCTGTGTCTTGTGTGTTTAATTGTTTCCCACTTTTGTAAAAATGCTCAATATCCTCTTATTCCCTTTTGCTGCCTCTTGTCTCTATCACAAACTAAATTATTCAATTACTCCTTCTCCCTCTCAACCTGTACTGTTCATTAGCCCATCTCTCCTAAACTCACCTTACTTTTGTACTCATGAACTTTACCTATTTCTAAACACTCTCTCTCCCCCCTGCACCTCTTCTCAAAAACAGTCTCATTACTGCAAATCACTTATTCTCTTCCCTCTCTATACGTGTTGCAGTCATATACCGACCTCCTGGCTCCTCAACTCAATTTATAGATCACTTGGCTGCCTGGTTACCTTATTTCCTTTCCTCAGACACCCCTGCCCTCATTCTTGGCAACTTCAACACCCCCCTTGACAATCCCACTGCCTCCTCTGCAAAACAACTTCTGCAACTCAGTTCCTCTTTCGGTTTGTCATAATGGACTGATTCTCCCACTCACAAAGACGATCACTCCCTTGACCTGATCTTTAGCTATCGATGCACTCTCTCAAACTTCACAAACTCCCCTTTTCCACTTTCTGACCCCCATCTCCTCACTTGCAACATATCATCCCTCCCTACAACTCTCCCTCCTTCTACTCCTCATACCAAACTTCACAGAAGCAGTATGTCATTAGATCAGCAACAGCTTGCTAATTCCCTCAAACCTCTCCTCTCATCTTTCGCCTCCTTTTCCTGCCCTGACCAAGCTATCTGCCACTATAATTTCACCCTTACATCCGTCCTTGACAATCTGGACCCTCTTACCATAGCTCGGAAATCACACACTCATCCTCAGCCCTGGCATTTTCCTCTGACATGTTCCCATACTGTTGAGCGACACTGGAGAAAATCTCTGAGTTCAGCCGATTTTCTTCATTACAAATTCATCTTGAACTCCTACTATTCTGCCCTTAATCTCTATAAGCAACATTACTTATCTACTCTTATCTCTAATCTTTCTTCCAACCCAAAACGTCTGTTCTCCACTTTCAATACTCTTCTCCGCCCACCCCCACATCGTAATACAACTTCTCTGTCAGCTCAAGACTTTGCCAGCCACTTCAATAACAAAATCGACTCCATCAAAAATGAAACCAGCTCTCAACATAATTCTAGCACCTGATGTATTTCATTCTCTCACCCCCTCAAAAACTCTCAATCAACCACAACCCACATAGCCATAAACTTAGCTCTTTCTCCCCTGTTACTGAGGAAGAGGTTTTGGCACTTATACTGCGCTCTCACCTCACTACCTGTCTCCTTAATCCTATCTCCTCTCAGCTACTCCCCTCCATCTCTTCTACCCTTACCCCTATACTCACACATATTTTCAACCTCTCCCTCAGCACCAGTATATTTCCCTCATCTCTGAAACATGCACTGGTCACACCTATCCTCAAAAATCATTCCCTTGATCCAACCTCCCCATCCAACTTCCACCCTATTTCCCTCCTCCCTCTTGCCTCGAAAAACTAGTAAATGCATGCCTATTCAATTTCCTTACATTAAACTCCCTCCTTGACCCACTGCAATCTGGATTTCGTCCCCATCACTCCACAGAGACAGCAATTGTTAAGGTTACTTACAGCAAAATCAAAAGACCACTTCTCTATGCTTATCCTCCTTGATCTGTCCGCAGCCTTTGATACTGTTGACCACCCTCTTTTGCTCCAAACCCTTCAATCCTTCGGCATCTATGACACAGCCCTCTTGTGGCTCTCTTCCTACCTGTCAAACCGTACCTTTAGCATAGCCTTCTCTGGGGCCTCCTCTGCCCCTGTCACAACTTTCTGTCAGAGTACCGCAAGGCTCTGTCCTCGGTCCCCTTCTCTTCTCAATCTACACGTCATCACTAGGTTCCCTAATAAAGTCCCACAGTTTCCAATATCATTTGTATGCCGACAACACCCAAATCTACTTCTCTGCACCAGACCTATCTCCTTCCTTGCTAACCCGTGTCACTAACTGTCTTTCTCACATCTCTAACTGGATGTGTTCTCACTACCTCAAGCTAAACCTCTCCAAAACTGAGCTCCTTATTTTCCCCTCTTCTTCCAAAATCTCCACCCCCTATCTCTCTATAACTGTCGACAACTCTATCATTACCCCTACCCCGCATGCCCGATGTCTCGGGGTCACACTTGACTCAGATCTTTCTTTCACTCCTCACATTCAGTCCTTGGCTAAAGCCTGCTGCTTCCACCTTAAAAATATTGCTAAAATTAGACATTTCCTTACACAAGACACAACTAAGATATGAATTCACTCTCTCATCCTTTCCCGCCTCGATTACTGCAACTCTGTCCTCTCTGGTCTCCCTACCTGCCGCCTAGCTCCTTTACAATCCATAATGAATGCCTCTGCCAGGCTCATCTTCCTTACACGTCGCTCTTCATCTGCTGCATCTCTCTGCCAAACCCTTCACTGGCTTCCTCTTGCCTCTAGGATTAAACACAAAATTCTCACTCTGACATACAAATCCCTCAACTGCACTGCTCCCCCTATATCTCAGACCTTGTCTCCATATACTCTCCCTCCCGTCCCCCTCGCTCTGCTCATGACCTCCTTCTCTCCTCCTCTCTTGTCACTATCCCAGTTACAGGACTTCTCCAGACTGGCTCCCATCTTGTGGAACTCTCTGCCTCGCTCCACAAGACTCTCCCCTAGTTTGTAAAGCTTCAAGCGCCTCCCTAAAGACTCTACTGTTCAGGGATGCATACAACCTACACTAACCTTTCTTTATACCAGTTCCTCTCCTCCATTGCTATCCCCTGAACCCCCTTAGCATGTATGCCTAAGAGTCCAGCTGTTTGTAGATCACCTTCTTAAGAGCTGACTACAACAGTGCGACTCTTGGCAGGGCCCTCTACCCATGTGATCCCTATAATTGTTTTGTTGTACTCAGACTTTGTTTATAGTGCTGCGGAATCTGTTGGCACTCTACAAATAACCGATAATAAATAAATAATAAATTGTACTATAATTATTGCTAACATACGGCTAGATTACGAGTTTTGCGTTAGAGGCTGTGCGGTGCTAACGAGCAGTTTATGCTCACCGCTCACTTACAGACAGCGCTGGTATTACGGGTTTATACTAACCAGACAAGAAGTGAGTGTTGAGCAAAATTTTGCTCATTATCGCACTCCAATACCAGCGCTGCTTAAGTCAGCGGTGAGCTGGTGTAACGTGCTCGTGCACGATTTCCCCATAGGAATCAATGAGGAGAGCCGGCTGAAAAAAAAGTCTAACACCTGCCAAAAAGCAGCGTAAAACTCCTTAACGCAGCCCCATTGATTCCTATGGGGAAATAAAATTTATGTCTACACCTAACACCATGAACCCTGAGTCTAAACACCCCTAATCTTACACTTATTAACCCCTAATCTTCTGCCCCCGACATCGCCAACACCTACATTATAATTATTAACCCCTAATCTGCCACTCCGAACACCGCCGCCACCTGCATTATACTTATGAACCCCTAATCTGCTGCCCCCAACATCGCCGACACCTACATTATATTTATTAACCCCTAATCTGCCGCCCCCAATGTCGCCGCCACCTACCTACATTTATTAACCCCTAATCTGCCGCCCCAACGTCGCTGCCACTATATTAAAGTTATTAACCCCTAAACCTAAGTCTAACCCTAAACCTAAAATCCCCTAACTTAAATATAATTAAAATAAATCAAAATAAAATTACTATAATTAACTAAATTATTCCAATTTAAAACTAAATACTTACCTATAAAATAAAACCTAAGCTAGCTACAATATAACTAATAGTTACATTGTAGCTATCTTAGGGTTTATTTTTATTTTACAGGAAAGTTTGTATTTATTTTAACTAGGTACAATAGTTATTAAATAGTTATTAACTATTTAATAACTACTTAGTTAAAATAAATACAAAAGTACCTGTAAAATAAAACCTAAGTTACAATTACACCTAACACTACACTATAATTAAATTATTTCCCTAAATTAAATACAATTAAATTAAATTATCTAAAGTACAAAAAAAAAAACACTAAATTACAGAAAATAATAAACAAATTACAAGATTTTTAAACTAATTACACCTAATCTAATCCCCATAACAAAATAAAAAAGCCCCCCCAAAATTAAAAAGCCCTACCCTAAACTAAATTACAAATAGCCCTTAAAAGGGCCTTTTGCGGGGCATTGCCCCAAAGTAATCAGCTCTTTTACCTGTAAAAAAAATGACAAATCCCCCCCGACATTAAAACCCACACAACCAATCCTACTCTAGAACCCACCCAATACCCCCTTAAAAAACCTAACACTAACCCCTTGAAGATCACCTTACCCGGAGAAGTCTTCATCCAACCAGGCCGAAGTCCTCAACGAAGCTGGGAGAAGTCTTCATCCAAGCCGGGCGAAGTGGTCCTCCAGACGGGCAGAAGTCTTCATCCAGACGGCATCTTCTATCTTCATCCATCCGGCGCGGAGCGGGTCCATCTTCAAGACATCCGACGCGGAGCATCCTCTTCTGATGACGGCTAAGACTGAATGAAGGTTCCTGTAAATGAAGTCATCCAAGATGGCGTCTCTTCAATTCTGATTGGCTGAATTCTATCAGCCAATCGGAATTAAGGTAGAAAAGATCCTATTGGCTGATGCAATCAGCCAATAGGATTGAGCTCGCATTCTATTGGCTGATTGGAACAGCCAATAGAATGCGAGCTCAATCCTATTGGCTGATTGGATCAGCCAATAGGATTGAAGTTCAATCCTATTGACTGATTGCATCAGCCAATAGGATTTTTTCTACCTTAATTCCGATTGGCTGATAGAATTCTATCAGCCAATCGGAATTGAAGGGACGCCATCTTGGATGACGTCCTTTAAAGGAACCTTCATTCAGACTTAGCCGTCGTCAGAAGAGGATGCTCCGCGTCGAATGTCTTGAAGATGGACCCGCTCCGTGCCGGATGGATGAAGATATAAGATGCCGTCTGGATGAAGACTTCTGCCCGTCTGGAGGACCACTTTGCCCGGCTTGGATGAAGACTTCTCCCGGCATCTTTGAGGACTTTGGCCCGGTTGGATGAAGACTTCTCCCGGTAAGGTGATCTTCAAGGGGTTAGTGTTAGTTTTTTTTAAGGGAGTATTTGGTGGGTTTTAGAGTAGGGTTGGTTGTGTGGGTGGTGGGTTTTAATGTTGGGGGGGATTTGGAATTTTTTTTACAGGTAAAAGAGCTGATTACTTTGGGGCAATGCCCCGCAAAAGGCCCTTTTAAGGGCTATTTGTAATTTAGTGTAGGCTAGGACTTTTTTTATTTTGGTGGGGCTTTTTTATTTTGTTAGGGGGATAAATATATTATATATATATTATATATTAGAAAATTGATCAACTTCATTATTATAAGAGTGATACAATTCTTCTAAAGACAAAAAATGTTTTACCTCACATAACCAATTTTGATGAGTAGGGGGTTGTAATTTTTTCCAAAGACGAGGGATAAGTCTTTTAGCGCTATTTAATAAAATTTGGAATAGATTTTTCTTTATTTGACAAGAAAATTGTGGAGTCAGGTTTAGAATTATCGTTTGAGGATCAAGGGTTATATTTGAATTTAATATTGCATTAATACTAACTTCTACTTGAGACCAAAACAGCTTTAGTATGGGACAATCCCACCAGATGTGAGATAACATTCCTCTAGCTCCACAATTTCTCCAACAGTTAGGAGATGCTGATGGATATATTTTGGGTAAACGTGTCGGAGTTAAGTACCATCTAGAAAGTAATTTATAATTGGTTTCAATAATAGACATTGAAATAGAGGATTTTTTAATGGATGTGAAACATCGTTTCCAGTTAATATCATTAAGGGATATATTTAATTATTTTTCCCATTGTATTCTAAAAGATGAGGGTTTTAGGGAGTCATGTTGTTGCAAGAATTTATATGCAGAGGAAATTAGATGTTTAGGGCTTTTAAGTAAAAGACATAATAATTCAAATGGAGTACAATTTCTTGTAAACTGATTTTTCTTTGAATGATTCATTATAAAATGTCTTAATTGAAAGTAAGAAAACCAAGTATTAAAAGGGGGGGGGGGGCAAATTCTTCTTGAATTTCTTGAAATGTTTTAATATGACCATCTTGTAAGAGAGAATAAATAGGAATATAAGCTTGAGAGTTTAATATTTGAACAGGCATTTTAATATTAATACCAAGGAAAATGTTATTGTTTAATATGGGAGTGAGGGGAGAAAAAAGATTAGAGATCTGTTTAATGTTGATGATAATTTTATCCCAGATACGTAATGTTTCAGCTGTAAAAGGGTTTACTGGAGTAGAATAGGACCTAAATTTATTTGGTATACAACAAATTTCGTATAACTTATTGGGTACAAGATTTTGTGCTTCCAGAGTAACCCATGCTTTGGGGGTAATAATTTGATTCCAGGCTACAATTCTAGAGAGATGTGTTGATATGTAGTAATTTACAATGTTGGGAACTCCCAAACCTCCTTGTTCTTTGGATAAATATAAAGTATGACTTGAAATTCTCGATTTATTAAAGGACCAAATGAATGTATTTATACATCTTTGTAAATTATTAAGATATGAACTTGATGGGACAAGAATCAACGTTTGTAATACAGGGAGTGCAGAATTATTAGGCAAATGAGTATTTTGACCACATCATCCTCTTTATGCATGTTGTCTTACTCCAAGCTGTATAGGCTCGAAAGTGTACTACCAATTAAGCATATTAGGTGATGTGCATCTCTGTAATGAGAAGGGGTGTGGTCTAATGACATCAACACCCTATATCAGGTGTGCATAATTATTAGGCAACTTCCTTTCCTTTGGCAAAATGGGTCAAAAGAAGGACTTGACAGGCTCAGAAAAGTCAAAAATAGTGAGATATCTTGCAGAGGGATGCGTCACTTGTTGCAAAGCTTCTGAAGCGTGATCATCGAACAATCAAGCGTTTTATTCAAAATAGTCAACAGGGTCGCAAGAAGCGTGTGGAAAAACCAAGGTGCAAAATAACTGCCCATGAACTGAGAAAAGTCAAGCGTGCAGCTGCCAAGATGCCACTTGCCACCAGTTTGGCCATATTTCAGAGCTGCAACATCACTGGAGTGCCCAAAAGCACAAGGTGTGCAATACTCAGAGACATGGCCAAGGTAAGAAAGGCTGAAAGACGACCACTACTGAACAAGACACACAAGCTGAAACGTCAAGACTGGGCCAAGAAATATCTCAAGACTGATTTTTCTAAGGTTTTATGGACTGATGAAATGAGAGTGAGTCTTGATGGGCCAGATGGATGGGCCCGTGGCTGGATTGGTAAAGGGCAGAGAGCTCCAGTCCGTATTGGTTTGGGCTGGTATCATCAAAGATGAGCTTGTGGGGCCTTTTTCGGGTTGAGGATGGAGTCAAGCTCAACTCCCAGTCCTACTGCCAGTTTCTGGAAGACACCTTCTTCAAGCAGTGGTACAGGAAGAAGTCTGCATCCTTCAAGAAAAACATGATTTTCATGCAGGACAATGCTCCATCACACGCGTCCAAGTACTCCACAGTGTGGCTGGCAAGAAAGGGTATAAAAGAAGAAAATCTAATGACATGGCCTCCTTGTTCACCTGATCTGAACCCCATTGAGAACCTGTGGTCCATCATCAAATGTGAGATTTACAAGGAGGGAAAACAGTACACCTCTCTGAACAGTGTCTGGGAGGCTGTGGTTGCTGCTGCACGCAATGTTGATGGTGAACAGATCAAAACACTGACAGAATCCATGGATGGCAGGCTTTTGAGTGTCCTTGCAAAGAAAGGTGGCTATATTGGTCACTGATTTGTTTTTGTTTTGTTTTTGAATGTCAGAAATGTATATTTGTGAATGTTGAGATGTTATATTGGTTTCACTGGTAAAATTAAATAATTGAAATGGGTATATATTTGTTTTTTGTTAAGTTGCCTAATAATTATGCACAGTAATAGTCACCTGCACACACAGATATCCCCCTAAAATAGCTATAACTAAAAACAAACTAAAAACTACTTCCAAAACTATTTAGCTTTGATATTAATGAGTTTTTTGGGTTCATTGAGAGCATGGTTGTTGTTCAATAATAAAATTAATCCTCAAAAATACAACTTGCCTAATAATTCTGCACTCCCTGTAGATATAGAATTTTTGGTAAAATATTCATTTTAATGGCATTAATTTGACCTAGCCATGACAAGTGACCAGTTCGATATGAATTAAGATCTAAATCAATTTTTTGTTTTAGTTTCATATAATTAGTTGTAATAATATCATAAATGGTGGGTAGAATGATAAGACCTAAATAAGTAAACTTATTGGATAAAACAAAAGATGTGTGCTCTCTAATAAACTGAATTTCTTCATTTGATACTCCAATTGGCATGAAAAACAACACTTTTTTGACTGTGAAATAATAGCAGTCAGTTTCCTTAACACGTGTGCGTTTCAGTGCCTGCCTGCCAGGGCACAGTGTCACCCCAGTGCAACTCATATCTCGTGTAACAGTAGTGTACATTTAAAAAAAAAAAAACTTTTTTGACTGTGAAATAATAGCAGTCAGTTTCATTCACACGTGTGTGTTTCAGTGCCTGCCTGCCTGCCTGCCTGCCTGGGCACAATGTCACCCCAGTGCAACTCATATCTGGTGTAACAGTAGTGTACATTTAAAAAAACAACACTTTTTTGACTGTGAAATAATAGCAGTCAGTTTCCTTCACACGTGTGCATTTCAGTGCCTGCCTGCCAGGGCACAGTGTCACCCAAGTGCAACTCATATCTGGTGTAACAGTAGTGTACATTTAAAAAAAAAAAACTTTTTTGACTGTGAAATAATAGAAGTCAGTTTCCTTCACACGTGTGCGTTTCAGTGCCTGCCAGGGCACATTGTCACCCCAGTGCAACTCATATCTGGTGTAACAGTAGTGTACATTTAAAAAAAAACAACACTTTTTTGACTGTGAAATAATAGCAGTCAGTTTCCTTCACACGTGTGCATTTCATTGCCTGCAAGGGCACAGTGTCACCCCAGTGCAACTCATATCTGGTGTAACAGTAGTGTACATTTAAAAAAAACAACACTTTTTTGACTGTGAAATAATAGCAGTCAGTTTCCTTCACACGTGTGCGTTTCAGTGCCTGCCAGGGCACAGTGTCACCCCAGTGCAACTCATATCTGGTGTAACAGTAGTGTACATTTAAAAAAAACAACACTTTTTTGACTGTGAAATAATAGCAGTCAGTTTCCTTCACACGTGTGCGTTTCAGTGCCTGCCAGGGCACAGTGTCACACCAGTGCAACTCATATCTGGTGTAACAGTAGTGTACATTTTAAAAAAAAATACAATTTTGACTGTTATAGATTGAATAGCAGTTAGTTGTCTGCAAGCGTATGTGTCAAGCCTACAGCGTCTACTCTGCCAACTTCTGCCAGTGCACAGTGCCACTCATATCTGTTGTCACAGTAGCTTGCAGGCATAGTACCACTAATCGAAAAAAATGACAGGCAGGCCACCCCACAGGGGCCGTCATGGTCGTGGTGCTGTGATTCCCTTTGGCCCTAGAATAATGCCCAGTGTTCAGAGGCCACGTACCCTGAACTCGAACAGTTCTGAGGACATAGTTGACTGGCTAACACAGGACACTATGGGGGATAGTTATCAACGTGTCAACTTTCCTGCCTTCGCCGGCTCAATACGCCCGGCTAAGTTCGCCTACCATCGCCGCCGCGGACCTGAAAAAATTCGCCTAAGTTATCAATAAATCTGTCAAAAAGCCACGCACCAAGTACGGGGCGATGAGCAGCGGACTGTGAGAGTTATCACTCATCCGATCTCGCTGCTCTTCGGCTTTTTTACAGCTTTATTGCTAGCCTGTCACTAAGCACCCACACTAAACTACACTGTTCTACCCCCTATACCGGCGCCCCCGGAGCCCCCCGCAACTCAATAAAGTTACTAACCCCTAAACCGCCGCTCCTAGACCCCGCCGCAACTCTTATAAATGTATTAACCCCTAAACCGCCGCTCCCGGACACCGCCGCAACCTACATTATACCTAGTAACCCCTATCCTGCCCCCCCTATACCGCCGCCCTCTATAATAAAGTTATTAACCCCTATCCTGCTGATCCCGCACCTCGCCGCAACTAAATAAATAGTTTAACCCCTAAACCGCTGCTCCCGGACCCTGCCGCAACCTATATTAAATTTATTAACCCCTAATCTGCCCCCCCTACACCGTCGCCACCTATAATACATTTATTAACCCCTATCCTGCCCCCAATACACCGCCGCAACCTATAATAAAATTATTAACCTCTAAACCTAAGTCTAACACTAACCCTTTTCATAGACTTCAATTGACATATCTGGACTTTTTTATAATTTTGTATATCCCCGTAATTGGTGACATACCCTTATACCCTTTATTGTTTTTAGCAACCATTGTGTTTTTAGTATTTATCTGCTAGTACTGTGAAATTTAATTTTTCAAGTCTATTTTGTTACATGGATCCATGTTTTTAACTATATGTTGAATTAAATGTTTGATAATGTTTTATAATCACTGATGTATTTGTTAGATTTTTCCTTTGCCTTATAGTTGGCGCTCTTGGAATATTTGTGTTTTTTCTACTAACCCTAACAACCCCCTAACTTAAATATTAATTAAATAAATCTAAATAATATTTCTATTATTAACTAAATTAATCCTATTTAAAACTAAATACTTACCTTTAAAATAAACCCTAATATAGCTACAATATAAATAATAATTATATTGTAGCTATCTTAGGATTTATTTTTATTTTATAGGTAACTTTCAATTTATTTTAACTAGGTATAATAGCTTTTAAATAGTTATTAACTATTTAATAGCTACCTAGCTAAAATAAAGAGAAATTTACCTGTAAAATAAAAACTAACCTAAGTTACAATTACACCTAACACTACACTATACTTAAATAAATTATTCCTATTTAAAACTAAATACTTACCTGTAAAATAAACCCTAAGATAGCTACAATGTAATTAATAATTACATTGTAGCTATTTTAGGATTTATTTTTATTTTACAGGTAACTTTGTATTTCTTTTAGCTAGTTAGAATAGTTATTAAATAGTTATTAACTATTTAATAACTACCTAGCTAAAAGAAATACAAAATTACCTGTAAAATAAATCCTAACCTAAGTTACAATTAAACCTAACACTACACTATCATTAAATAAATTAAATAAATTAACTACAAATAACTACAATTAAATACAATTACATAAACTAACTAAAGTACAAAAAATAAAAAAAGCTAAGTTACAAAAAATAAAAAAATAGATTACAAACATTTAAAAAATATTACAACAATTTTAAGCTAATTACACCTAATCTAAGCCCCCTAATAAAATAACAAAGCCCCCCAAAATAAAAAAATTCCCTACCCTATTCTACATTAAAAAAGTTCAAAGCTCTTTTACCTTACCAGCCCTTAAAAGGGCCTTTTGTGGGGCATGCCCCAAAGAAAACTGCTCTTTTGCCTGTAAAAGAAAAATACAACCCCCCCAACATTAAAACCCACCACCCACATACCCCTAATCTAACCCAAACCCCCCTTAAAATAACCTAACACTAATCCCCTGAAGATCATCCTACCTTGAGTCGTCTTCACTCAGCCGAGCCACCGATGGAACTGAAGAGGAGATCCGGAGCGGCAGAAGTGATCCTCCAAGGGGCGCTGAAGAAATCTTCCATCTGATGAAGTGATCCTCCAGGCGGCGCTGAAGAAGTCTTCCATCCGGGCGATGTCATCTTCCAAGCGGCGCTGAAGAAGTCTTCTATCCGGGCGATGTCATCTTCCAAGCGGGGTCTTCAATCTTCAATCTTCATCCCGCCGACGCGGAACATCCTTCTTTCCCGACGGACTACCGACAAATGAAGGCTCCTTTAAGGGACGTCATCCAAGATGGCGTCCCTTCAATTCCGATTGGCTGATAGGATTCTATCAGCCAATCGGAATTAAGATAGGAAAAATCTGATTGGCTGATTGAATCAGCCAATCAGATTGAAGTTCAATCCGATTGGCTGATCCAATCAGCCAATCAGATTGAGCTCACATTCTATTGGCTGATCCGATCAGCCAATAGAATGCGAGCTCAATCTGATTGGCTGATTCAATCAGCCAATCTGATTTTTCCTACCTTAATTCCGATTGGCTGATAGAATCCTATCAGCCAATCGGAATTGAAGGGACGCCATTTTGGATGACGTCCCTTAAAGGAGCCTTCATTCGTCGGTAGTCCGTCGGGAAAGAAGGATGTTCCGCGTCGGCGGGATGAAGATTGAAGATTGAAGACCCCGCTTGGATGACATCGCCCGGATAGAAGACTTCTTCAGCGCCGCTTGGAAGATGACATCGCCCGGATGGAAGACTTCTTCAGCGCCGCCTGGAGGATCACTTCATCGGATGGAAGATTTCTTCAGCCTTCACTTCTGCCGCTCCGGATCTCCTCTTCAGTTCCATCGGTGGCTCGGCTGAGTGAAGACGACTCAAGGTAGGATGACCTTCAGGGGATTAGTGTTAGGTTATTTTAAGGGGGGTTTGGGTTAGATTAGGGGTATGTGGGTGGTGGGTTTTAATGTTGGGGGGGTTGTATTTTTCTTTTACAGGCAAAAGAGCAGTTTTCTTTGGGGCATGCCCCACAAAAGGCCCTTTTAAGGGCTGGTAAGGTAAAAGAGCTTTGAACTTTTTTAATGTAGAATAGGGTAGGGAATTTTTTTATTTTTGGGGGCTTTGTTATTTTATTAGGGGGCTTAGATTAGGTGTAATTAGCTTAAAATTGTTGTAATATTTTTTAAATGTTTGTAACCTATTTTTTTATTTTTTGTAACTTAGCTTTTTTTATTTTTTGTACTTTAGTTAGTTTATGTAATTGTATTTAATTGTAGTTATTTGTAGTTAATTAATTTAATTTATTTAATGATAGTGTAGTGTTAGGTTTAATTGTAACTTAGGTTAGGATTTATTTTACAGGTAATTCTGTATTTATTTTAGCTAGGTAGTTATTAAATAGTTAATAACTATTTAATAACTATTCTAACTAGCTAAAATAAATACAAAGTTACCTGTAAAATAAAAAATAAATCCTAAAATAGCTACAATGTAATTATTAATTACATTGTAGCTATCTTAGGGTTTATTTTACAGGTAAGTATTTAGTTTTAAATAGGAATAATTTATTTAAGTATAGTGTAGTGTTAGGTGTAATTGTAACTTAGGTTAGGATTTATTTTACAGGTAAATTTCTCTTTATTTTAGCTAGGTAGCTATTAAATAGTTAATAACTATTTAATAGCTATTATACCTAGTTAAAATAAATTGAAAGTTACCTATAAAATAAAAATAAATCCTAAGATAACTACAATATAATTATTATTTATATTGTAGCTATATTAGGGTTTATTTTAAAGGTAAGTATTTAGTTTTAAATAGGATTAATTTAGTTAATAATAGAAATATTATTTAGATTTATTTAATTAATATTTAAGTTAGGGGGGTGTTAGGGTTAGTGTTAGACTTAGGTTTAGGGGTTAATACATTTATTACAGTGGCGACGGTGTAGGGGGGGCAGATTAGGGGTTAATAAATTTAATATAGGTTGCGGCATGGTCCGGGAGTGGCGGTTTAGGGGTTAAACTATTTATTTAGTTGCGGCGAGGTGCGGGATCAGCAGGATAGGGGTTAATAACTTTATTATAGAGGGCGGCGGTATAGGGGGGGCAGGATAGGGGTTACTAGGTATAATGTAGGTTGCGGCGGTGTCCGGGAGTGGCGGTTTAGGGGTTAATACATTTATTATAGTTGCGGCGGGGTCAGGGAGCGGCGGTTTAGGGGTTAATATGTATAGAGTAGCTTGCGGTGGGCTCCGGGAGCGGCGGTTTAGGGGTTAATCAGTTTATTATAGCTTGCGGTGGGCTCCAGGAGCGGCGGTTTAGGGGGTAATAACTTTATTTAGTTGCGGCAGTGTAGGGGGGGACAGCTTAGGAGTGTTTAGACTCGGGGTACATGTTAGGGTGTTAGGTGTAGACATCTCCCATAGAAATCAATGGGATGTCTGGCAGCAGCGAACTTGTACTTTCGCTATGGTCAGACTCCCATTGATTCCTATGGGATCCGCCGCCTCCAGGGCGGCGGATTGAAAACCAGGTACGCTGGGCCGGAAAAGTGCAGAGTGTACCTGCTAGTTTTTTGATAACTAGCAAAAGTAGTCAGATTGTGCCGCACTTGTGTGCGGAACATCTGGAGTGACGTAAGAATCGATCTGTGTCGGACTGAGTCCGGCGGATCAAAGCTTACGTCACTAAATTCTACTTTTGCCGGTCTCTAGCCTTTGATAACTAAGGCGAATCAGCCTCGCCACAAATACGCTGCGGAATTCCAGCATATTTGAGGTTGACGGCTTGATAACTACCCCCCTATATCTTCTACAGCTTCCGCTCGGAACCTTGACGCACCATCCTCCTGCAGCTTAGCTTCGGGCACCTCTCAAGTTACCACTCGCCCGCCTGCCTCCACCACCAACACTAGCACCACAGCCGCTTCACTTGATCTGTCAGAGGAGTTATTTACACATCAGTTGGAAGAAATGAGTGATAGTGATGTGCAACCATTATTGACAGAGGATGTAGATAACAGGGATATGTCTCAGTCAGGCAGCATTACACACATGGACGTACGGTGTGATGATGATGATGATGTTGTACCCACTGCTGCTTCCTTTGCTGAGTTATCAGATACAAGTGAAGCGGTTGATGATGATGATGCGTCCGTGGATGTCACGTGGGTGCCCGCTAGAAGAGAAGAAGAACAGGGGGAAAGTTCAGATGGGGAGACAGAGAGGAGGAGGAGACGAGTTGGAAGCAGGGGGAGGTCGTCGCAAGGAGCTAGTGGCACAGTCAGACAGCATGCATCGGCACCCGGGGTCAGCCAGACAGCACGCCAATCAACGCATGCTGTTTCCACCACCAGAATGCCGTCATTGCAGAGCTCAGCAGTGTGGCATTTTTTTTGCGTGTCTGCCTCTGACAACAGCAATGCCATTTGCTACCTGTGCCAAAAGAAACGGAGTCGTGGGAAGTCCAACACCCACCTAGGTACAACTGCTTTGCGAAAGCACATGATCGCACATCACAAACGCCTATGGGATCAACACATGAGTACAAGCAGCACACAAACTCAAAGCCGCCATCCTCCTCCTGGTCCAGCATCTTCAGCCACGTCAACCACTGCTGTCCTCCTTGCCCCCTCTAAACCATCCGCCACTCCGTGTCTCGCCTTGAGCAGTTCCTGCTCATCTGCCCACAGTCAGGTGTCTGTCAAGGACATGTTTGAGCGTAAGAAGCCAATGTCACAAAGTCAACCCCTTGCCCGGCATCTGACAGCTGGCTTGTCTGAACTCTTAGCCCGCCAGCTTTTACCATACAAGCTGGTGGAGTCTGAGGCGTTCCAAAAATTTGTAGCTATTGGGACACCACAGCGGAAAGTTACCCAGACGAAATTTCTTTGCACAAAAGGCAATCCCAAACCTGTACTCTATTGTGCAAAAGGAAGTAATGGCATGTCTGGCACACAGTGTTGGGGCAAGGGTCCATATGACCACTGATAGCTGGTCTGCAAAGCATGGTTAGGGCAGGTATATCACCTACACTGCGCATTGGGTAAACCTGCTGACGTCTGACAAGCATGGAATGCGTGGCTCTGCAGAGGAGTTGGTGACACCGCCACGTCTTGCAGGCAGGCCTGCTGTTACCTCCTCTACTCCTCCTACTCCATCCTCTTCCATAACCTCTTCCTCAGCTGAGTCCTCTTCTGCTTCTGCGTCTTGCTCCACATCAACGGCACACCCCCAGCTCCCCAGGTACTATTCAACATCCTGGATACGGCAGTGTCACGCTGTCTTGGGGTTTACTTGCCTGAAAGCAGAGAGTCACACCGCACCAGCACTCCTGTCCGCCCTGAACGCACAGGTGGATCAGTGGCTGACTCCGCACCAACTGGAGATTGGCAAGGTTGTTTCTGACAATGGAAGTAATTTGGTGGCGGCATTGAAATTGGGCAAGTTGACACATGTGCCGTGCATGGCACATGTGTGTAATCTGATTGTACAATGCTTTGTACATAAGTACCCAGGCTTACAGGACGTCCTGAAGCAGGCCAGGAAGGTGTGTGGCCATTTCAGGCGTTCCTACACGGCCATGGCGCACTTGTCCGATATCCAGCGTCGAAACAACCTGCTAGTGAGGCGCTTGATTTGCGACAGCCCGACACGGTGGAATTCAACACTCCTAATGTTTGACCGCCTGCTCCAACAAGAAAAAGCTGTTAATGAGTATTTGTATGACCGGGGTGCTAGGACAGCCTCTGGGGAGCTGGGGATTTTTTTGCCAAATTACTGGATGCTCATGGGCAATGCCTATAGGCTCATGCGTCCTTTTGAGGAGGTGACAAACCTTGTCAGTCGCACCGAAGGCACCATCAGCGACATCATACCATTTGTTTTCTTCCTGGAGCGTGCCCTGCGAAGAGTGCTGGATCAGGCCATAGATGAGCGTGAAGAGGAAGAGTTGTGGTGTCCATCACTACCAGAAACAGTCTTATCAGCATCGCTTGCTGGACCTGCGGCAACGCAGGAAGAGGATTGTGAGGAAGAGGAGTCAGATGAGGAATGTGGCTTTGAGGAGGAGTAGGAGGAAGACCAAGCACAACAGGCATCCCAGGGTGCTCGTTGTTGTCACTTATCTGGTACCCGAGGTTTTGTACGTGGCTGGGGGGAAGAAGATACCCTCAGTGACATCAGTGAGGAAGAGGAACGGGACATGATTAGCTCGGCATCCAACCTTGTGCACATGGGGTCTTTCATGCTGTCGTGCCTGTTGAAGGACCCTCATATAAAAAAGCTGAAGGAGAACGACCTGTACTGGGTGTCCACGCTACTAGACCCCCGGTATAAGCATAAAGTGCCTGAAATGTTACCAAATTACCGCAAATCGGAAGGGATGGAGCATTTCAAAAATAAATTAAAAAGTATGCTTTACACAGCGTATAAGGGTGATGTCACAGCACAATGGGAATCTAACAGGGGAAGAGATGAAAGTAATCCTCCTCCTCCTCCTCCCACGACCATGGCGGCAAGGACAGGACGCTTTCCTGATGTGTTGTTGATGGAGGACATGCGGACCTTTTTAACTCCTATGCATCGCCAGAGCCTTTCGGGATCCAGCCTCAGAGAAAGACTCAACCGACAGGTAGCAGACTACCTAGAATTAACTGCGGATCTCGACACTCTGAGGAGCGATGGACCCCTTGACTACTGGGTGTGCAGGCTTGACCTGTGGCCTGAGCTATCCCAATTTGCAATTGAACTTCTGGCCTGCCCCGCTTCAAGTGTCCTGTCAGAAAGGACCTTCAGTGCAGCAGGAGGTTTTGTCACTGAGAAGAGAAGTCGCCTAGGTCAAAAAAGTCTTGATTATCTCACCTTTATTAAAATGAATGAGGGATGGATCCCGAAGGGACTGACATTGGGCGATACATTTGAGTAAAAAAGGCCTGATTATGAGATGAGCTGCCTTGGGCTACAAATGGTACACATGCTGGCGTAATTTTTCTTAGAATGCAGGATGACTTGCGTGACTTATCCGCCAACAACTAGTTTTCAAACCACAAGGTTTTAGGGCACTTTCTAACTGTTTTACAAACATCAATTTTTCTGGCCGCTGCTATAGCAGTGGCTGCAACTATACCAAATTTTTAAGGCATTTGTACATGCCTAATTTTTCTGGCCTCTGCTGCCGCACTGTGGCTACAAAACTCAAAGCAAAAAAAAAAGGCAGATAACAGTGATTAAAATGTTAAGAATAGTACTACTTAACACACCACTCATATCTGGTGGCACAGTACATTGCACACGCAGTGGCACAAATTTTAAGTAGGAGGACTGACCAAGCATCTTTTTCCATCTCACCGTTCAGAAAAATTATCTCCGGGTTCCTCAAATCAATGCCATACCTGTACTCGATTGTGCAAAAGGATGTCATATGTGGTGTTTCATGCTGTTGTGCCTGTTGAGGGTCGTGGCCCATGGTATAAAAAGGCTGAGGGAGAACGACCTGTACTGGGTGTCCAAGCACATTTTTTGTTCAATATTCCCGGTTCCTCTAAATTATCTCCGGGTTCCTCAAATCAATGCCATACCTGTACTCGATTGTGCAAAAGGGTGGCATATGTGGTGTTTCATGCTGTTGTGCCTGTTGAGGGTCGTGGCCCATGGTATAAAAAGGCTGAGGGAGAACGACCTGTACTGGGTATCCAAGCACATTTTTTGTTCAATATTCCCGGTTCCTCTAAATTATCTCGGGGTTCCTCAAATCAATGCCATACCTGTACTCGATTGTGCAAAAGGTTGGCATATGTGGTCTTTCATACTGTTGTGCCTGTTGAGGGTCGTGGGCCATCTTATAAAAAGGCTGAAGGATAACGACCTGTACTGGGTGTCCAAGCACGTTTTTTGATCAATATTCCAGGTTCCTCTAAATTATCTCCGGGTTCCTCAAATCAATGCCATATCTGTAATCTATTGTGCAAAAGGATGGCATATGTGGTGTTTCCTGCTGTTGTTTCTGTTGAGGGTCCTGGACCCTCTTATAAAAAGGCTGAAGGACAACGACGTGTACTGGGTGTGTCCAATCATTTTTTTTGTTCAATTTCCCGGTTCCTAAAAATTATCTCCGGGTTTCTAAAATCAATGCCGTACCTGTACTCTATTGTTCAAAAGGGTGGCATATGTCCTCTTTCCTGCTGTTGTTTCTGTTGAGGATCCTGGACCCTCTTATCAAAAGGCTGAAGGAGAACAACGTGTACTGGGTGTGTCCAATCATTTTTTTGTTCAATTTCCCGGTTCCTAAAAATGATCTCCAGGTTTCTAAAATCAATGCCATACCTGTACTCTATTGTTCAAAAGGATGGCATATGTGCTGTTTCATGCTGTTGTTTCTTTTGAGGGTCCTGGACCCTCGTATAAAAAGGTTGAAGGAGAATGACCTGTATTGGTTGTCCAAGCATCTTTTTCCATCTCCCGGTTCCTAAAAATTATCTCTGGGTTTCTAAATTCAATGCCATACCTGTACTGGATTATTCAAAAGGATGGCATATGTGGTGTTTCCTGCTGTTGTTTCTGTTGAGGGTCCAGGAACATCTTATAAAAATGCTGAAGGAGAACGAAGTGTACTGGGTGTCCAATCATTTTTTTGGTTAAATTTCCTGGTTCCTATAAATTATCTACGGGTTTCTAAAATCAATGCCATACCTGTACTCTATTGTTCAAAAGGATGGCATATGTGCTGTTTCCTGCTGTTGTTTCTGTTGAGGGTCCTGGACCCTCTTATAAAAAGGCTGAAGGAGAACGACCTGTCATGGGTGTACTGTCCAAGCATCTTTTTCCATCTCCCGGTTCCTAAAAATTATCTCCGGGTTTCTAAAATCCATGCCATACCTGTACTCTATTGTTCAAAAGGATGGCATATGTGCTCTTTCCTGCTGTTGTTTCTGCTGAGGGTCCGGGACCCTCGTATAAAAAGGCTGAAGGAGAACCACGTGTACTGGGTGTGTCCAATAATTTTTTTTGTTCAATTTCCCGGTTCCTAAAAATTATCTCCGTGTTTCAAAAATCAATGCCGTACCTGTACTCTATTGTTCAAAAGGGTGGCATATGTCCTTTTTCCTGCTGTTGTTTCTGTTGAGGGTCCAGGACCATCTTATAAAAATGCTGAAGGAGAACGAAGTGTACTGGGTGTCCAATTATATTTTTGGTTAAATTTCCTGGTTCCTATAAATTATCTACGGGTTCCTAAAATCAATGCCATACCTGTACTCTATTGTTCAAAAGGATGGCATATGTGCTGTTTCCTGCTGTTGTTTCTGTTGAGGGTCCTGGACCCTCTTATAAAAAGGCTGAAGGAGAACGACCTGTCATGGGTGTACTGTCCAAGCATCTTTTTCCATCTCCCGGTTCCTAAAAATTATCTCCGGGTTTCTAAAATCCATGCCATACCTGTACTCTATTGTTCAAAAGGATGGAATATGTGCTCTTTCCTGCTGTTGTTTCTGCTGAGGGTCCGGGACCCTCGTATAAAAAGGCTGAAGGAGAACGACGTGTACTGGGTGTGTCGAATAATTTTTTTTGTTCAATTTCCCGGTTCCTAAAAATGATCTCTGTGTTTCTAAAATCAATGCCGTACCTGTACTCTATTGTTCAAAAGGGTGGCATATGTCCTCTTTCCTGCTGTTGTTTCTGTTGAGGGTCCTGGACCCTCTTATCAAAAGGCTGAAGGAGAACGATGTGTACTGGGTGTGTCCAATCATTTTTTTTGTTCAATTTCCCGGTTCCTAAAAATGATCTCCGGGTTTATAAAATCAATGCCGTACCTGTACTCTATTGTTCAAAAGGATGGCATATGTCCTCTTTCCTGCTGTTGTTTCTGTTGAGGGTCCTGGACCCTCTTATCAAAAGGCTGAAGGAGAACGACGTGTACTGGGTGTGTCCAATCATTTTTTTTTGTTCAATTTCCCGGTTCCCAAAAATTATCTCCGGGTTTCTAAAATCAATGCCATACCTGTACTCTATTGTTCAAAAGGATGGCATATGTGCTCTTTCCTGCTGTTGTTTCTGCTGAGGGTACGGGACCCTCGTATAAAAAGGCTGAAGGAGAACGAAGTGTACTGGGTGTCCAATCATGTTTCTTTTTAAATTTCCCGGTTCCGAAAAATTATCTCCGGGTTCCTAAAATCGATGCCATACCTGTACTCTATTGTTCAAAAGGATGGCATAGGTGGTGTTTCCTGCTGTTGTTTCTGTTGAGGGTCCTGGACCCTTGTCTAAAAAGGCTGAAGGAGAACGAAGCGTACTGGTTGTCCAAGCATCTTTTTCCATCTCCCGGTTCCTAAAAATTATTTCCGGGTTCCTAAAATGGATGCCATACCTGTACTGGATTTTTCAAAAGGATGGCATATGTGGTGTTTCATGCTGTTGTTTCTGTTGAGGCTCCAGGATCCTCGTATAAAAAGGCTGAAGGAGAACAAAGTGTACTGGGTGTCCAATCATGTTTCTTTTTAAATTTCCTGGTTCCTAAAAATGATCTCTGTGTTCCTAAAATCGATGCCATACCTGTACTCTATTGTTCAAAAGGACGTCATAGGTGGTGTTTCCTGCTGTTGTGTCTGTGGAGGGTCCTGGACCCTCGTCTACAAAGGCGGAAGGAGAACGACCTGTACTGGGTGTTCAAGCACGTTTTTTGTTCAATATTCCCGGTTCCTCTAAATTATCTCTGGGTTCCTCAAATCAATGCCATACCTGTACTCGATTGTGCAAAAGGATGGCATATGTGGTGTTTCATGCTGTTGTGGCTGTTGAGGGTCATGGGCCATCGTATAAAACGGCTGAAGGAGAACGACGTGTACTGCCTTGCTGCTCCTTTTTGGCAGGCCAGCTCTTTGCATACATGCCCACAAACTCTGTAACAGATGCCTCTTTTAGGGAGAGGTGCAGCCATAATGCAGGGTCAGAACCTCTGTCTGCAACTGGTATACTTGATTGTGCAAAAGGAAGTAACCTTACCATGGTTCCCTGACCGCACGTCTTGTTGTTATATTTTGGTGAGGGTAATCATGATGTCCATGTAGACCTCCCCCGAGAGGTGGGAGTAACAGGGATGAAAGTGCTAAGAATAGTACTACTTTACACAACCGAGTTAGCCATGGGTCCCAATCCAAGACCGCATGTCTTGTTGTTTTATTTGGTGCGACTAATCATGCAGGCCATATAGACCTCCCACCATTAGGGGTTGTAACAGGTATTTAACTAATATGAACAGTACTACCAAAATAAACCTACTTAACATGGTTTCAAAAGCCCAGGTTTTATTGTTGTACTTTGTTAGGCTAATCATGATGTCCATGAAGACCTCCCCCGAGAGGTGGCAGTAACAGGGATGAAAGTGCTAAGAATAGTACTACTTTACACAACCGAGTTAGCCATGGGTCCCAGTCCAAGACCGCATGTCTTGTTGTTTTATTTGGTGCGGCTAATCATGCAGGCCATATAGACCTCCCACCATTAGGGGTTGTAACAGGTATTAAACTAATAAGAACAGTACTATCCAAATAAACCTACTTAACATGGTTTCAAGAGCCCAGGTTTGATTGTTGTACTTTGTTAGGCTAATCATGATGGCCATGTAGACCTTCCCCGAGAGGTGGCAGTAACAGGGATGAAAGTGCTAAGAATAGTACTACTTTACACAACCGAGTTAGCCATGGGTCCCAGTCCAGGACCGCATGTCTTGTTGTTTTATTTGGTGCGACTAATCATGCAGGCCATATAGACCTCCCACCATTAGGGGTTGTAACAGGTATTAAACTAATAAGAACAGTACTACCGAAATAAACCTACTTAACATGGTTTCAAGAGCCCAGGTTTTATTGTTGTACTTTGTTAGGCTAATCATGATGGCCATGTAGACCTCACCCAAGAGGTGGCAGTAACAGGGATGAAAGTGCTAAGAATAGTACTACTTTACACAACCGAGTTAGCCATGGGTCCCAGTCCAAGACCGCATGTCTTGTTGTTTTATTTGGTGCGACTAATCGTGCAGGCCATATAGACCTCCCACCATTAGGGGTTGTAACAGGTATTAAACTAATAAGAACAGTACTACTTAACACAACCTAGTTACCATGGGTCCCAGACCGCATGTCTTGTGGTTATATTTGGTGAGGGTAATCAGGCAGGCCGTATAGACCTCCCCCGATAGGGGGAGTTACAGGGATTAAAGTGCTAAGAATAGTACAACTTAACACAACCTAGTTAACATGGGTCCCAGACCGCATGTCTTGTGGTTATATTTTGTCAGGATAATCAGGCAGGCCATATAGACCTCCCCCGATAGGGGGAGTAAAAGGGATTAAAGTGCTAATAATAGTACTACTTAACACAACCTGGTTACCATGGGTCCAAGACCGCATGTTTAATTATTATACTTTGTCAGGGTAATTATATATCTAACAAATCTATCTATTTATCGTCTATCGATTCTATCTATCAATCTATGTATATCGATCTATCCTATCTATCTATCTTGTGTCCGGACTGTTTTGAGACAGACACTTGTGTTTTTGACAAATTTGAAGTAGGAGGACAGACTAATCACAGGGATTAAACTGCTAAGAATAGTACTACTTAAGAAAACCTAGTTATACCAGTACCACCATGGGTCCCAGACCGCATGTTTGGTTGTTATACTTTGTCAGGGTAATCATGCAGGCCATATAGACCTCCCTTGATAGGGGGAGTAACAGGGATTAAAGTGCTAAGAATAGTACAACTTAACACAACCTAGTTAACAGTGGTTCCCAGACCGCATGTCTTGTTGTTATATTTTGTCAGGATAATCAGGCAGGCCATATAGACCTCCCCCGATAGGGGGAGTAAAAGGGATTAAAGTGCTAATAATAGTACTACTTAACACAACCTGGTTACCATGGGTCACAGACCGCATGTTTTGTTGTTATATTCTGTCAGGATAATCAGGCAGGCCATATAGACCTCCCCCGATAGGGGGAGTAACAGGGATTAAAGTGCTAAGAATAGTACTACTTAACACAACCTAGTTACCATGGGTCCCACACCGCATGTTTTGTTGTTATACTTTGTCAGGGTAATCATGCAGGCCATATAGACCTCACTTGATAGGGGGAGTAACAGGGATGAAAGTGCTAAAAATAGTACTACTTAACACAACCTAGTTACCATGGGTCCCACACCACATGTTTTGTTTTTATACTTTGTCAGGGTAATCATGCAGGCCATATAGACCTCCCCCGATAGGGGGAGTTACAGGGATTAAAGTGCTAAGAATAGTACTACTTAACACAACCTAGTTACCATGGGTCCCACACCGCATGTTTTCTTGTTATACTTTGTCAGGGTAATTATGCAGGCCAGATAGACCTCCCCCGATAGGGGGAGTAAGAGGGATTAAACTGCTAAGAACAGTACTACTTAACACAACCTAGTTACCATGGGTCCCAGACCGCGTGTCTTGTTGTTATACTTTGTCAGGGTAATCATGCAGGCCATATAGACCTCCACCGATAGGGGGAGTAACAGGGATTAAAGTGCGAAGAATAGTACTACTTAACACAACCTAGTTGCCATGAGTCCCAGGCCGCATGTTTTGTTGTTATAATTTGTCAGGGTAAACATGCAGGCCATATAGACCTCCACCAAAAGGGGGAGTAAGAGGGATTAAACTGCTAAGAAAAGTACTACTTAACACAACCTAGTTACCATGGGTCCCAGACCGCGTGTCTTGTTGTTATACTTTGTCAGGGTAATCATGCAGACCATATAGACCTCCCTTGATAGGGGGAGTAACAGGGATTAAAGTGCTAAGAATAGTACAACTTAACACAACCTAGTTAACAGTGGTTCCCAGAAGGCATGTCTTGTTGTTATATTTTGTCAGGATAATCAGGCAGGCCATATAGACCTCCCCCGATAGGGGGAGTAACAGGGATTAAAGTGCTAAGAATAGTACTACTTAACACAACCTAGTTACCATGGGTCCCAGACCGCATGTTTTGTTGTTATACTTTGTCAGGGTAATCATGCAGGCCATATAGACCTCACTTGATAGGGGGAGTAACAGGGATGAAAGTGCTAAAAATAGTACTACTTAACACAACCTAGTTACCATGGGTCCCACACCGCATGTTTTGTTTTTATACTTTGTCAGGGTAATCATGCAGGCCATATAGACCTCCCCCGATAGGGGGAGTTACAGGGATTAAAGTGCTAAGAATAGTACTACTTAACACAACCTAGTTACCATGGGTCCCACACCGCATGTTTTCTTGTTATACTTTGTCAGGGTAATCATGCAGGCCATATAGACCTCCCCCGATAGGGGGAGTAAAAGGGATTAAAGTGCTAAGAATAGTACTACTTAACACAACCTAGTTACCATGGGTCCCACACCGCATGTTTTCTTGTTATACTTTGTCAGGGTAATTATGCAGGCCAGATAGACCTCCCCCAATAGGGGGAGTAAGAGGGATTAAACTGCTAAGAACAGTACTACTTAACACAACCTAGTTACCATGGGTCCCAGACCGCGTGTCTTGTTGTTATACTTTGTCAGGGTAATCATGCAGGCCATATAGACCTCCCCCGATAGGGGGAGTTACAGGGATTAAAGTGCTAAGAATAGTACTACTTAACACAACCTAGTTACCATGGGTCCCAGACCGCATGTTTTATTATTATACTTTTTCAGGGTAATTATATATCTATCAAATCTATCTATTTATCTTCTATCAATTCTATCTAACTATCAATCTATGTATATCTATGTATCAAATCTATCTATCTCGTGTCCGGACTGTTTTGAGACAGCCACTTGTGTTTTTGAAAAATTAGAAGTAGGAGGACAGACCAATCATCTTCTTCCATCTCCCTGTTCCAAAAATGCAGGCCTTATAGACCTCCCCCGATAGGGGGAGTTACAGGTAGTAGTAAACTGCTAAGAATAGTACTACTTAAAGGGACATTCCGGTCAAAATTTAAATGCACATAGATTAATTACATCTTTGAATAGAAACATATTTACAATATACATGTATTGGCAAAAATGCTTCTAGTAAGGTTAGCATTTGTCTCTGCACGTGCATGTGAAGCATAGCTAGATATTCTCAGTGCACCTACATTTTAAATATTGCAGCTGCTCAGATCATGAGTGGGGCTTGTATCATGTCAGCAAATAACATATTGAGTCATTACCAGATAGTACAAGCACCTTAGGCTCTCTGAGCAAGTACTGTGTTTAAAATGCTGGTGCACGGTGCATACTTAAATACTCTTTTGAAACAACTATAGCTTTTATTAGAAGCATTTTTGCTAATGCATGTATATTACAAAAATTCTTCTGTTCAATACCGAAATGCATCTATGTGGTTTCTAATTTTGTTTGGAATATCCCTTTAACACACCACGGGTCCCAGACCGCATGTCTTATTGTTATACTCTGTCAGGGAAATTATATATCTTTCAAATCTATCTATTTATCTATCAAATCTATCTATCAATCGTATTTATCAAATGTATATTGCATCTATTGATCAATGTAATTCGTATCTATAAAATATATATTGCATCTTTTGATTGATGTAATTCGTATCTATCAAATGTATATTGCATCTTTTGATCGATAACATTCGTATCTATCAAATGGATATTGCATCTATTGATCTATGTAATTCGTATCTATCAAATGTATATTGCATCTATTGATCTATGTAATTTGTATCGATCATATGTATTTTGCATCTATTGAGCTATGTAATCTATGTATCTATCTATCTATCTATCAAATCTATCTATCTTGTGGTTGTGCAAATGGACTGTTTACGGTTGTTTGCGGTGCGTTACACTTGGAGTTTGGTCTGTCACTGTGAAGCGGGCGTAACCCTTACACTACCTGATCGATACGACATCATAACTGATGTTTTAAAGCACGTTATTGCAAACAATTTATTAATGTTAGGTGATTTAGGCCCTTTATGGGTTAAAAACAGACTCTGCATCAACTATATAATTTTCCATGGGAGTTTTGACATGGATCCCCCTCCAGCATGCCACAGTCCAGGTGTTAGTACCCTTGAAACAACTTTTCCATCACTATTGTGGCCAGAAAGAGTCCTTGTGGGTTTTAAAGTTCGCCTGCCTATTGAAGTCAATGGAGGTTCGCTCGGTTCGCGAACAATAGCGGAAGTTCGAGTCCGCAGTTCGCGAACCGAAATTTTTAAGTTTGCGACATCACTAATGTACACTCACATACTGTACATATATACATACACACATATATACACACATACAGACATACATATGAACACATACATGTATACACACATACTGTACATATACATACACACATATATACAGTATATACATAAACATAAATACTTACAAACATACTGTACATATACATATTTACCTACACACATACATACTGTACATATATACACATACACCCTGTTCCAAATTATTATGCAAATTCTATTTAAGTGTCACAAAGATTAAATATTTTTTTTTTCAGTTTAACTCATGAATGGCATTGTGTCTCAGAGCTCTTTTGATCACTGAAAAGAATCTCGGACACCTGTGATAATTAGATTGCCAGGTGAGCCCAATTAAAGGAACAACTACTAAAGGAGGGTGTTCCACAGTATTAACCCCTTAGTGACCAGAGCACTTTTCCATTTTCTGTCCGTTTGGGACCAAGGCTATTTTTACATTTCTGCGGTGTTTGTGTTTAGCTGAAATTTTCCTCTTACTCATTTACTGTACCCACACATATTATATACCGTTTTTCTCGCCATTAAATGGACTTTCTAAAAATACCATTATTTTCATCATATCTTATCATTTACTATAAAAAAAATTATAAAATATGAGGAAAAATGGAAAAAAACACACTTTTTCTAACTTTGAACCCCAAAATCTGTTACATATCTACAACCACCAAAAAACACCCATGCTAAATTGTTTCTAAATTTTGTCCTGAGTTTAGAAATACCCAAAGTTTACATCTTCTTTGCTTTTTTTGTAACTTATAGGGCCATAAATACAAGTAGCACTTTGCTATTTTCAAACCATTTTTTTTTCAAAATTAACGCTAGTTACATTAGAACACTAATATCTTTCAGGAATCCCTGAATATCCATTGACATGTATATATTTTTTTTTAGAAGACATCGCAAATTATTGATCTAGGCCCATTTTGGTATATTTCATGCCACCATTTCACCGCCAAATGCGATCAAATACAAAAAATTGTTCACTTTTTCACAAATTTTTTCACAAACTTTCAGTTTCTCACTGAAATTATTTACATACTGCTTGTGCAATTATGGCATAAATGGTTGTAAATTCTTCTCTGGGATCCCCTTTGTTCAGAAATAGCAGACATATATGGCTTTGGCATTGCTTTTTGGTAATTAGAAGGCCGCTAAATGCCACTGCGCACCACACGTGTATTATGCCCAGCAGTGAAGGGGTTAATTAGGGAGCATGTAAGGAGCTTTTTGGGGTAATTTTAGCTTTAGTGTAGTGTAGTAGACAACCCCAAGTATTGATCTAGGCCCATTTTGGTATATTTCATGCCACCATTTCACCGCCAAATGCGATCAAATTAAAAAAAACGTAAAATTTTTCACAATTTTAGGTTTCTCACTGAAATAATTTACAAACAGCTTGTGCAATTATGGCACAAATGGTTGTAAATGCTTCTCTGGGATCCCCTTTGTTCAGAAATAGCAGACATATATGACTTTGGAGTTGCTTTTTGGTAATTAGAATGCTGCTAAATGGCGCTGCGCATCACACGTGTATTATGGCTAGCAGTGAAGGGGTTAATTAGGTAGCTTGTAGGGAGCTTGCAGGGTTAATTTTAGCTTTAGTGTAAAGATCAGCCTCCCACCTGAAACATCAGACCCCCTGATCCCTCCCAAACATCTCTCTTCCCTCCCCTACCCCACAAATGTCCCCGCCATCTTAAGTACTGGCAGAAACTCTGCCAGTACTAAAATAAAAGGTATATTTGGGCTTTTTTGTGCATTTTTTGTTAGCATATTTATATATGCTTCTGTGTAGGGATCCCCCTTAGCCCCCAACCTCACTGATCCCCCACTAAACAGCTCTCTAACCCTCCCCCTCTGACTTAATGTGCGCCATCTTGGGTACTGGCAGCTGTCTGCCAGTACCCAGTTTAGTGAAAAAAAATGCTTTTTTTTAAATAAAATATGTCCCTTTTCTGTAGTGTAGCTTTCCCCCCCCCCAAGACCAACCCCCCACCCCTTCCAGATCCCTTAGATGGTTTTGAAAAAAAGTTTATTTAATTTTTTTTTTACTTTTACTTTTTTACTTTTCTGTAGTGTAGCGGTTCCCACCCGCTCCCGCCCCGTGCACGCGCCCGCCCGCCCGCCACCCCCCGTGCACGCGCGCGCGCCCGTGCGCGCCCCCGACGGTCCCGATCCCGATCCCGCCCCCCGTGACGTCACGCGCAACACTGATAGCCGCCCACCCGCCTCCCAATTCGGCTCCCACCCACCAACGATACCGGCCATCGATGTCCGGTGCAGAGAGGGCCACAGAGTGGCTCTCTCTGCATCGGATGGCCATGTATGGTTATTGCAGGATGCCTCCATATCGAGGCATCACTGCAATAACCGGAAAGCAGCTGGAAGCGAGCAGGATCGCTTCCAGCTGCTTTCCACACCGAGGACGTGCAGGGTACGCCCTCAGGCGTTAACTGCCTTTTTTTTGAGGACGTACCCTGCACGTCCTCGGTCATTAAGGGGTTAAGCAGAGCACCATTGGGGAAGAAAAAGGATCTCTCTGCTGCCAAAAAGAGTGAAATAGTTCAATGCCTTGGACGAGGTATGAAAACATTAGATATTTCACGAAAACTTAAGCGTGATCATCGCACTATTAAGAGATTTGTGGTTGATTCAGAGCACAGAAGGGTTTGTTAAGATAAAGGCACATTGATGAAGATTTCTGCCAGATCCATGCATCGGATCAAGAGAGCAGCTGCTAAAATAACATTACATAGCAGCAAACAGATATTTGAAGCTCCTGGTGCCTCTGGAGTCCCACAGACATCAAGGTGTAGAGTCCTCCAGAGTCTTGCAACTGTGCATAAACCTTCCATTCAGCCACCACTAACCAATGCTCACAAGCAGAAATGGCTGCATTGGGCAGAAAAATACATAAAGACTAATTTTCAAACAGTCCTTTTCACTTATGAGTGCCATGCAACCCTGGATGGTCCAGATGGATGGAGTAGTGGATGGTTGGTGGACGGCCACCCTGTTCCAACAAGGCTGCGACGTCAGAAAGGCGGTGGTGGTGTCATGTTTTGGGCCGGAATCATGGGAGGAGAGCTGGTCGGCCCCTTTAGGGTCTAGTGATGTCTCGAATTGTTCGCCGGGGAATAGTTCCCGGCGAACATAGCTTGTTCGCGTTCGCAACGGTGGGCGAACATATGCGATGTTCGATCCGCCCCCTATTCGTCATCATTGAGTAAACTTTGACCCTGTACTCACAGTCTGCAGAAACATTCCAGCCAATCAGCAGCAGACCCTCCCTCCCAGACCCTCCCAGCTCCTGGACAGCAGCCATTTTAGATTCATTCGGAAGCTGCTTTCTTAGTGAGAGGAGGCACAGTGTAGCTGCTGCTGATTTAATAAGGAAATTGATAGCTAGGCTAGTGTATTCAGTGTCCACTACAGTCCTGAAGGACTCATCTGATCTCTGCTGTAAGGACAGCACCCCAAAAAGCCCATTTTAGGGCTAAAACATCAGTCTGTTTTTTTTCCTGTGTAATCTAATTGCAGTTGCCTGCCTGCCAGCGTCTGTGTCAGGCTCACAGCGTATACTGTGCCCACTTGCCCAGTGCCACCACTCATATCTGGTGTAACAGTAGTGTAAATTTAAAAAAAAAAACTTTTTTGACTGTGAAACATCAGTCTGCTAGTGTAATCTAATTGCAGTTGCCTGCCTGCCTGCCAGCGTGTGTGCCAGGCCCACTTGCCCAGTGCCACCACTCATATCTGTTGTAACAGTAGTGTAAATTTAAAAAAAAAAACTTTTTTGACTGTGAAACATCAGTCTGCTAGTGTAATCTAATTGCAGTTGCCTGCCTGCCTGCCAGCATGTGTGCCAGGCTCACAGCGTATACTGTGCCCACTTGCCCAGTGCCACCACTCATATCTGGTGTAACAGTAGTGTAAATTTAAAAAAAAAAAACTTTTTTGACTGTGAAACATCAGACTGCTTGTGTAATCTAATTGCAGTTGCCTGCCTGCCAGCGTGTGTGCCAGGCTCACAGCGTATACTGTGCCCACTTGCCCAGTGCCACCACTCATATCTGGTGTAACAGTAGTGTAAATTTAAAAAAACCCCACTTTTTTGACTGTGAAACATCAGTCTGCTAGTGTAATCTAATTGCAGTTGCCTGCCTGTCAGCGTGTGTGCCAGGCCCACTTGCCCAGTGCCACCACTCATATCTGGTGTAACAGTAGTGTCAATTTAAAAAAAAAAAAACTTTTTTGACTGTGAAACATCAGTCTGCTAGTGTAATCTAACTGCAGTTGCCTGCTTGCCAGCGTGTGTGCCAGGCTCACAGCGTATACTGTGCCCACTTGCCCAGTGCCACCACTCATATCTGGTGTAACAGTAGTGTCAATTTAAAAAAAAAAAAACTTTTTTGACTGTGAAACATCAGTCTTCTTGTGTAATCTAATTGCAGTTGCCTGCTTGCCAGCGTGTGTGCCAGGCTCACAGCGTATACTGTGCCCACTTGCCCAGGGCCACCACTCATATCTGGTGTAACAGTAGTGTAAATTTAAAAAAAAAAAACTTTTTTGACTGAAGCTGCTTTCTTAGTGAGAGGAGGGACAGTGTAGCTGCTGATGATTTAATAAGGAAATTGATAGCTAGGCTAGTGTATTCAGTGTCCACTACAGTCCTGAATGACTCATCTGATCTCTGCTGTAAGGACAGCACCCCAAAAAGCCCTTTTTAGGGCTAAAACATCAGTCTGTTTTTTTTCCTGTGTAATCTAATTGCAGTTGCCTGCCTGCCAGCGTGTGTGTCAGGCTCACAGCGTATACTGTGCCCACTTGCCCAGTGCCACCACTCATATCTGGTGTAACAGTAGTGTAAATTTAAAAAAAAAACTTTTTTGACTGTGAAACATCAGTCTGCTTGTGTAATCTAATTGCAGTTACCTGCCTGCCAGCGTGTGTGCCAGGCCCACTTGCCCAGTGCCACCACTCATATCTGTTGTAACAGTAGTGTAAATTTAAAAAAAAAAACTTTTTTGACTGTGAAACATCAGTCTGCTAGTGTAATCTAATTGCAGTTGCCTGCCTGCCAGCGTGTGTGCCAGGCTCACAGCGTATACTGTGCCCACTTGCCCAGTGCCACCACTCATATCTGGTGTAACAGTAATGTAAATTTAAAAAAAAAAACTTTTTTGACTGTGAAACATCAGTCTGCTTGTGTAATCTAATTGCAGTTGCCTGCCTGCCAGCGGGTGTGCCAGGCCCACTTGCCCAGTGCCACCACTCATATCTGTTTTAACAGTAGTGTAAATTTAAAAAAAAAAACTTTTTTGACTGTGAAACATCAGTCTGCTAGTGTAATCTAATAGCAGTTGCCTGCCTGCCAGCGTGTGGGCCAGGCTCACAGCGTATACTGTGCCCACTTGCCCAGTGCCACCACTCATATCTGGTGTAACAGTAGTGTAAATTTAAAAAAAAAAAACTTTTTTGACTGTGAAACATCAGTCTGCTAGTGTAATCTAATTGCAGTTGCCTGCCTGTCAGTGTGTGTGCCAGGCTCACAGCGTATACTGTGCCCACTTGCCCAGTGCCACCACTCATATCTGGTGTAACAGTAGTGTAAATTTAAAAAAAAAAAACTTTTTTGACTGTGAAACATCAGTCTGCTAGTGTAATCTAATTGCAGTTGCCTGCCTGCCAGCGTGTGTGCCAGGCTCACAGCGTATACTGTGCCCACTTGCCCAGTGCCACCACTCATATCTGGTGTAACAGTAGTGTAAATTTAAAAAAAAAACTTTTTTGACTGTGAAACATCAGTCTGCTTGTGTAATCTAATTGCAGTTGCCTGCCTGCCAGCGTGTGTGCCAGGCTCACAGCGTATACTGTGCCCACTTGCCCAGTGCCACCACTCATATCTGGTGTAACAGTAGTGTAAATTTAAAAAAAAAAACTTTTTTGACTGTGAAACATCAGTCTGCTAGTGTAATCTAATAGCAGTTGCCTGCCTGCCAGCGTGTGGGCCAGGCTCACAGCGTATACTGTGCCCACTTGCCCAGTGCCACCACTCATATCTGGTGTAACAGTAGTGTAAATTTAAAAAAAAAAAACTTTTTTGACTGTGAAACATCAGTCTGCTAGTGTAATCTAATTGCAGTTGCCTGCCTGTCAGCGTGTGTGCCAGGCTCACAGCGTATACTGTGCCCACTTGCCCAGTGCCACCACTCATATCTGGTGTAACAGTAGTGTAAATTTAAAAAAAAAAAACTTTTTTGACTGTGAAACATCAGTCTGCTAGTGTAATCTAATTGCAGTTGCCTGCCTGCCAGCGTGTGTGCCAGGCTCACAGCGTATACTGTGCCCACTTGCCCAGTGCCACCACTCATATCTGGTGTAACAGTAGTGTAAATTTAAAAAAAAAACTTTTTTGACTGTGAAACATCAGTCTGCTTGTGTAATCTAATTGCAGTTGCCTGCCTGCCAGCGTGTGTGCCAGGCCCACTTGCCCAGTGCCACCACTCATATCTGTTGTAACAGTAGTGTAAATTTAAAAAAAAAAAACTTTTTTGACTGTGAAAAATCAGTCTACTAGTGTAATCTAATTGCAGTTGCCTGCCTGCCAGCGTGTGTGCCAGGCCCACTTGCCCAGTGCCACCACTCATATCTGGTGTAACAGTAGTGTCAATTTAAAAAAAAACAAAACTTTTTTGACTGTGAAACATCAGTCTGCTAGTGTAATCTAACTGCAGTTGCCTGCTTGCCAGCGTGTGTGCCAGGCTCACAGCGTATACTGTACCCACTTGCCCAGTGCCACCACTCATATCTGGTGTAACAGTAGTGTCAATTTAAAAAAAAAACTTTTTTACTGTGAAACATCAGTCTTCTTGTGTAATCTAATTGCAGTTGCCTGCCTGCCAGCGTGTGTGCCAGGCTCACAGCGTATACTGTGCCCACTTGCCCAGTGCCACCACTCATATCTGGTGTAACAGTAGTGTAAATTTAAAAAAAAAAACTTTTTTGACTGTGAAACATCAGTCTGCTTGTGTAATCTAATTGCAGTTGCCTGCCTGCCAGCGTGTGTGCCAGGCTCACAGCGTATACTGTGCCCACTTGCCCAGTGCCACCACTCATATCTTGTTTAATAGTAGTGTAAGTGTACATTTTAAAAAAAAAAACAACTTTTTGGACTGTGAAACATCAGTCTGCTTTTTTGTGTCAGGCTCACAGCGTATACTGTGCCCACTTGCCCAGTGCCACCACTCATATTTTGTTTAATAGTAGTGTAAGTGTACATTTAAAACAAAAAAAACTTTTTGGACTGTGAAACATCAGTCTGCTTTTTTGTGTCAGGCTCACAGCGTATACTGTGCCCACTTGCCCAGTGCCACCACTCATATCTTGTTTAATAGTAGTGTAAGTGTACATTTAAAACAACAAAAAACTTTTTGGACTGTGAAACATCAGTCTGCTTTTTTGTGTCAGGCTCACAGTATATACTGTGCCCACTTGCCCAGTGCCACCACTCATATCTTGTTTAATAGTAGTGTAAGTGTACATTTATAAAAAAAATAAACTTTTTGGACTGTGAAACATCAGTCTGCTTTTTTGTGTCAGGCTCACAGCGTCTACTGTGCCCACTTGCCCAGTGGCACCACTCATATCTTGTTTAATAGTAGTGTAAGTGTACATTTAAAAAAAAAATGACAGGCAGAGGCAGGCCACCCCGCAGGTGCCGTCGTGGTCGTGGTGCTGTGATTCCCTTTGGCCCTAGAATAATGCCCAGTGTTCAGAGGCCACGTACCATGAACTTGAAAAGTTCTGAGGACATAGTTGACTTTTTAACACAGGACACCCAATCTTCTATAGCTTCCACTCCGAACCTTGATGCAATATCCTCCTCCAGCTTATCTTCGGGCACCTCTCAAGTTACCACTCGCCCGCCTGCCGCCACCACCAACACTAGCACCACAGCCGCTTCACTTGATCTGTCAGAGGAGTTATTTACACATCAGTTGGAAGAAATGAGTGATGCGCAACCATCATTGACAGAGGATGTAGATAACAGTTATATGTCTCAGTCAGGCAGCATTACAGACATGGACATACGGTGTGATGATGATGATGTTGTACCCGCTGCTGCTTCCTTTGTTGATTTGTCAGATACAAGTGAAGTGGTTGATGATGACGATGCGTCCGTGGATGTCACGTGGGTGCCCGCTAGAAGAGAAGAAGAACAGGGGGAAAGTTCAGATGGGGAGACAGAGAGGAGGAGGAGACGAGTTGGAAGCAGGGGGAGGTCGTCGCAAGGAGCTAGTGGCACAGTCAGACAGCATGCATCGGCACCCGGGGTCAGCCAGACAGAACGCCAATCAGCGCATGCTGTTGCCACCACCAGAATGCCGTCATCGCAGAGCTCAGCAATGTGGCATTTTTTTTGTGTGTCTGCCTCTGACAACAGCGATGCCATTTGCAACCTGTGCCAAAAGAAACTGAGTCGTGGGAAGTGCAACACCCACCTAGGTACAAACGCCTATGGGATCAACACATGAGTAGAAGCAGCACACAAACTCAAAGCCGCCATCCTCCTCCTGGTCCAGCATCTTCAGCCACGTCAACCACTGCTGTCCTCCTTGCCCTCTCTCAACCATCCGCCACTCCGTCTCTCTTCCGAAGCAGTTCCTGCTCATCTGCCCACAGTCAGGTGTCTGTCAAGGACATGTTTGAGCGTAAGAAGCCAATGTCACAAAGTCACCCCCTTGCCCGGCGTCTGACAGCTGGCTTGTCTGAACTCTTAGCCTGCCAGCTTTTACCATACAAGCTGGTGGAGTCTGAAGCATTCCAAAAATTTGTAGCTATTGGGGCACCGCAGTGGAAGGTACCTGGCCGAAATTTCTTTTCACAAAAGGCAATCCCCACCCTGTACTCGATTGTGCGAAAGGAAGTAATGGCATGTCTGGCACACAGTGTTGAAAGCAAGGGTCCATCTGACCACTGATAGCTGGTCTGCACAGCATGGTCAGGGCAGGTATATCACCTACACTGCGCATTGGGTAAACCTGCTGACGGCTGACAAGCATGGAATGCGTGGCTCTGCAGAGGAGTTGGTGGCACCGCCACGACTTGCAGGAAGGCCTGCTGCCATCTCCTCTACTCCTCCTACTCCATCCTCTTGCATAACCTCCTTGGCTGAGTCCTCTTCTGCTGCTGCATCTTGCTCCACATCAACGGCAACCCCCCAGCTCCCCAGGTACTATTCCACATCCCGGATACGGCAGTGTCACGCCGTCTTGGGGTTGACTTGCCTGAAAGCAGAGAGTCACACCGGACCAGCACTCCTGTCCGCCCTGAACGCACAGGTGGATCAGTGGCTGACTCCACACCAACTGGAGATCGGCAAAGTGGTTTCTGACAACGGAAGTAATTTGGTGGCGGCATTGAAATTGGGCAAGTTGACCCATGTGCTGTGCATGGCACATGTGTGTAATCTGATCGTACAACACTTTGTGCATAAGTACCCAGGCTTACAGGACATCCTGAAGCAGGCCAGGAAGGTGTGTGGCCATTTCAGGCGTTCCTACATGGCCATGGCGCACTTTTCACATATCCAGCGGCGAAACAACATGCCAGTGAGGCGCTTGATTTGCGACAGCCCGACACGTTGGAATTCAACACTCCTAATGTTCGACCGCCTACTCCAACAAGAAAAAGACGTTAACGAGTATTTGTATGACCGGGGTGCTAGGACAGCCTCTGCAGAGCTGGGAATTTTTTTGCCACGTTACTGGACGCTCATGCGCAATGCCTGTAGGCTCATGCGTCCTTTTGAGGAGGTGACAAACCTAGTCAGTCGCACCGAAGGCACCATCAGCGACATCATACCATTTGTTTTCTTCCTGGAGCGTGCCCTGTGAAGAGTGCTGGATCAGGCCATAGATGAGCGTGAAGAGGAAGAGTTGTGGTCACCATCACCACCAGAAACAGCCTTATCAGCATTGCTTGCTGGACCAGCGGCAACGCTGGAAGAGGATTGTGAGGAAGAGGAGTCAGAGGAGGAATGTGGCTTTGAGGAGGAGGAGGAAGACCAACCACAACAGGCATCCCAGGGTGCTCGTTGTCACCTATCTGGTACCCGTGGTGTTGTACGTGGCTGGGGGGAAGAAGATACCTTCAGTGAGATCACTGAGGATGAGGAACGGGACATGAGTAGCTCGGCATCCAACCTTGTGCAAATGGGGTCTTTCATGCTGTCGTGCCTGTTGAGGTACCCTCGTATAAAAAAGCTGAAGGAGAACAACCTGTACTGGGTGTCCACGCTACTAGACCCCCGGTATAAGCATAAAGTGACTGAAATGTTACCGAATTACCGCAAGTCAGAAAGGATGCAGCAGTTCCAAAATAAATTAAAAAGTATGCTTTACACAGCGTATAAGGGTGATGTCACAGCACAACGGGAATCTAACAGGGGAAGAGGTGAAAGTAATCCTCTGACTCCCACGACCACGCCGGCAAGGACAGGATGCTTTACAGACGTGTTGTTGATGGAGGACATGTGGAGCTTTTTAAGTCCTATGCATTGCCACAGCCCTTCGGGGTCCACCCTCAGAGAACGACTCGACTGACAGGTAGCAGACTACCTCGCCTTAACTGCAGATCTCGACACTCTGAGGAGCGATGAACCCCTTGACTACTGGGTGTGCAGGCTTGACCTGTGGCCTGAGCTATCCCAATTTGCGATAGAACTTCTGGCCTGCCCCGCTTCAAGTGTCCTGTCAGAAAGGACCTTCAGTGCAGCAGGAGGTATTGTCACTGAGAAGAGAAGTCGCGTAGGTCAAAAAAGTCTAGATTACCTCACCTTTATTAAGATGAATGAGGGATGGATCCTGAAGGGACTGACATTGGGCGATACATTCGACTAAAAAGGGCCTGATGACATGAGCTGCCTTGGGCTAAAAATGGTCCACACGCTGCTGTATTTTATCTTCGAATGCCGGATGACTTGTGTGACTTATCCGCCACCAACTAGGGTTCAAGCCGCAATGTTTTAGGGCACTTTCTGTCTGGGAAACAAACATCAATTTTTCTGGCCGCTGCTGTAGCCCCAAATTTGAACTAGGAGGACCGACCAAGCATCTTTTTCCATCTCCCGGTTCCTAAAATCCATGCCATATACACGTCCCCTGATAGGGGATGTAACAGGGATTAAACTGATCAGAATAGTACTACTTAACACACCACTCATATCTGGTGGCACAGTAGATTGCACGCGGTGCTCTGACAAAATGCAGAAGGACATTTGGCTGACGGACATTTGGAAGACGGACATTTGGCAGGTGGATATTTGGCCGACAGACAGAAAGCTAAAGAATGTTCCGATTTCGGCCGAGGGCAGATACGTTCCAGAGTGCTCTGTTCTAATCAGAACCTCGGGCACCACAACTGCCTCTGGGAACCTTACCATGGGTCCCAGGCCGCACGTCTTGTAATTCTCTGTCTGTGAAATTATCTATCTATCAAATCTATCTATTTATCTATCAAATATATCTATCTATCTATCGTATCTATCAAATGTATCTATTGCATCTATTGATCTATCTATCTAATCTATGTATCTATCTATCTATCTATCTATCTATCAAATCTATCTATCTTGTGGCCGGACTGTTATTTGACAGCCACTTGTGTTTCGGCCATGCCATATACATATCCATGCCATATACACGTCCCCTGATAGGGGACATAACAGGGATTAAACTGATCAGAATAGTACTACTTAACACACCACTCATATCTGGTGGCACAGTAGATTGCACGCGCAGTGCCCCAAATTTGAAGTAGGAGGACCGACCAAGCATCTTTTTCCATCTCCCGGTTCCGAAAATCCATGCCATATACACGTCCCCTGATAGGGGACGTAACAGGGATTAAACTGATAGGAATAGTACTACTTAACACACCACTCATATCTGGTGGCACAGTAGATTGAACGAGGTGCTCTGACAAAATGCAGAAGGACATTTGGCAGACGGACATTTGGCAGACGGACATTTGGCCGACAGACAGAAAGCTAAAGAATGTTCCGATTTCGGCCGAGAGCAGATACGTTCCAGAGTGCTCTGTTCTAATCAGAGCCTCGGGCGCCGCAACTGCCTCTGGGAACCTTACCATGGGTCCCAGCCCGCACGTCTTGTAATTCTCTGTCTGTGAAATTATCTATCTATCAAATCTATCTATTTATCTATCAAATCTATCTATCTATCGTATCTATCAAATGTATCTATTGCATCTATTGATCTATCTATCTAATCTATGTATCTATCTATCAAATCTATCTATCTCGTGGCCGGACTGTTATCTGAGAGCCACTTGTGTTTCGGCGATGCCATATACATATCCATGCCATATACACGTCCCCTTATAGGGGACGTAACAGGGATTAAACTGATCAGAATAGTACTACTTAACACACCACTCATATCTGGTGGCACAGTAGATTGCACGCGCAGTGCCCCAAATTTGAAGTAGGAGGACCGACCAAGCATCTTTTTCCATCTCCCGGTTCCTAAAATCCATGCCATATACACGTCCCCTGATAGGGGACGTAACAGGGATTAAACTGATAGGAATAGTACTACTTAACACACCTTATAATAACGCAGAGAGAGGCAACGCAGAGAGAGGAGTCTGAAGAAGAGGAGTCAGAGGAGGAAGGTGGCTTTGAGGAGGTGGAAGACCAAACACAGCAGGTGTCCTAGGGGGCTTGTTGTCACCTTTCGGCGACCTTTGGTGTTGTATGTGGCTGGGTGGAGGAAGAGACCTTCAATGACATCAGTGAGGACAAGGAACGGGACATGGCTAGCTTGGTATCCAACCTTGTGCAAATGGGGAGTTTGCGGTTGTGCAAATGGACTGTTTGCGGTTGTTTGCGGTGCGTTAAAGGAACAGTCTAGGCCAAAATAAACTTTCATGATTCAGATAGAGCATGTAATTTTAAACAATTTTTCAATTTACTTTTATTATCAATTTTGCTTTGTTCTTTTGGTATTCTTAGTTGAAAGCTTAACCTAGAAGGTTCATATGCTAATTTCTTAGACCTTGAAGCCCACCTCTTTCAGATTGCATTTTAACAGTTTTTCACCACTAGAGGGTGTTAGTTCACGTATTTCATAAAGATAACACTGTGCTCGTGCACGAGAAGTTATCTGGGAGCAGGCACGGATTGGCTAGACTGCAACTCTGTCAAAAGAACTGAAAAAAGGGGCAGTTTGCAGAGGCTTAGATTCAAGATAATCACAGAGGTTAAAAGTATATTATTATAAATGTGTTAGTTATACAAAACTGGGAAATGGGTAATAAAGGGATTATCTATCTTTTAAAACAATAAAAATTCTGGTGTAGACTGTCCCTTTAAACGGAGAGTTTGGTCTGTCACTGTGAAGCGGGCGTAACCCTTACACTACCTGATCGATACAACATCATACCTGATGTTTTAAAGCACGTTATTCCAAACAATTTAGGAATGTTAGGTGATTTATGCCCTTTATGGCTTAAAACCAGACTCTGCATCAACTATGTAATTTTCCATGGGAGTTTTTCCATGGATCCCCCTCCGGCATGCCACAGTCCAGGTGTTAGTCCCCTTGAAACAACTTTTCCATCACTATTGTGGCCATAAAGAGTCCCTGTGGGTTTTAAAATTCGCCTGCCTATTGAAGTCAATGGCGGTTCGCCCGGTTCGCGAACAGTTGCGGAAGTTCATGTACGCCGTTCGCGAACGCAAATTTTTAGGTTCGCGACATCACTATTAGGGTCCCCGAAGGTGTAAAGATGACCTCGGCAAAGTATGTGGAGTTCCTGACTGATCACTTCCTTCCCTGGTACAGAAGGAAGAACTATGCTTTCCGTAATAAAATCATCTTCATGCATGACAATGCACCATCTCATACTGCAAAGAATACCTCTGCATCAATGGCTGCTATGGGGATAAAATGAGAGAAAGTCATGGTGTGGCCTCCATCCTCCCCTGACCTCAATCCTATTGAGAACCTTTGGAGCATCCTCAAGCAAAAGATCTATGAGGGTGGGAGGCAGTTTACAACCAAACAGCAGCTCTGGGAGGCTATTCTGACATCTTGCAAACAAATTCAAGCAGAATCTGTCCAAAAACTCACAAGTTCAATGGATGCAAGACTTGTGAAGCTGCTATCAAATAAGGGGTCCTATGCTAAAATGTAACGTGACCTGTTAAAATGTTTAAAAAGTTAAAATGTTGTTCAAAGTTTGATTGAAATAGCTTTCGATTTCAGTAAATATGTTGCAAACACAACAAATGACAATTTTCAGTTCTTTACAACCTATAATAAAGTGTTTTGAAACATACTGTGCGTAATAATTTGGAACAGTACATTGTAAGTTTTTTATTTTGAAAAATAAATACTGTTATCATTAGGAGGTCTGTGCAATAAAATTTGAATTGTACTCTTAATAGTTGATAACATGAGAATTATGCTGACTGTTGTTTACATCAATTATTTAGTTAAATGAGAAAGATATCATTGGCATAATAATTTGGAACAGGGTGTACAGACATATGTATACACACATACTGTAAATATACATATATACACACATACTGTACATATACATACACACATACATACAGTATATACATAAACATACATACTTACAAACATACTGTACATATACATACTTACCTACACACATACATACTGTACATATATACACATACAGACATATATATACACACATACTGTACATATATACACATACAGACATATATATACACACATACTGTACATATATACACATACAGACATATATATACACACATACTGTAAATATACATATATACACACACACATACTGTACATATACATATTTACACACACACATACTGTACATATACATATATACACACATAAATGAAGTACACACAAACACAAAATTAAAATTTATATATGTGTGCAAAATACTTTAACATATTATTATACATGTGTTTTGTAAAAATGTTTTTAGCCCAAATACTTCAGGAATTTTTCAGCACTACACATATATCTCCACTTGTAAACATCCTTTTAATAAAACCTTCTATGAACTTATCTGACATATAGGGAATTATTTACTATTTAATGCTGAAAACTCATGTTTAATTGAGGCTGATGATGAAATACCAAACCAACTAAACTAAAGGAATGAGGTTTTTATAAACATCATGGGCCCGATCCGATATGCAGCGTCGCCCACAAAAGCCGGCGACGCCAAATTTTGCGCTGGTTTGGTATCACATATACGGCGTAACATAGAAGTTATGTTCGTATATTTCTGCCTTCGGCCATATTTTTTGGCCCATAGACAGGTATACCAAACCCACGCAGTTTGGTATCCAATATACAGCGTAAGGACTTACGTGGCAAAAATGGAGAAATCTTACTCCATTTTCACCTCGCCACAAATTGCAGGTGTAGTAAGCCTTACTCTGAGTATTGGAGCCCCGTAGCTCCCTAAACTGCCAGCAAAATAAAACCTAACACCTAACGCATGCGCAATGTCTATCTACCTGTCAACCGCAATCCCCCGCCGCATCCCTAATAAAGTGTTTAACCCCTAAACCGCCGCTCCCGGACCCCTCCACCACCTACATTAAATGTCTAACCCCCTAATGTGATCCCCCTACACCGCCGCCACCTACATCAAAATTATTAACCCCTAATGTAATCCCCCTACACCGCCGCCATCTATATTAAAATTATTACCCCCTAATGTGAGCCCCCTACCCCGCCGCCACCTACATTAACTATATTACCCCCTAATATGATCCCCCTACACTGCCGCCACCTATTTTAACTATATTCCCCCCTAATCTAATCCCCCTACCCCGCCGCCACCTATATTAAAATGGATTAACCCCTAATCTAATCCCCCTACACCGCCGCAACCTATATTAAAATGATTAACCCCTAATCTAATCCCCCTACACTGCCGCAACCTATATTAAAATGATTAACCCCTAATCTAATCCCCCTACACCGCTGCCACCTATAATAAATGTATTACCCCCTAAAATACTAAAATGTCCCTACCCTAAACTAAATTACAAATAGCCCTGAAAAGGGCCTTTTGCGGGGCATTGCCCCAAAGTAACCAGCTCTATTACCTGTAATCTGACCCCCCTACACCGCCGCCACCTATATTAAATATATTAACCCCTAATCTAATCCCCCTGCGCCGCCGCCACCTATATTAAATATATTAACCCCTAATCTGACCTCCCTACACCGCCGCCACCTATATTAACTATATTAACCCTATCTAACCCTAACACCCCTAACTTAATTATTATTGCAATAAATCTAAATAATATTAATCTTATTAACTAAAATATTCCTATTTAAAACTAAATACTTACCTATAAAATAAACCTTAAGATAGCTACAATATAATTATTAATTACATTGTAGCTATTTTAGGGTTTATATTTATTTTACAGGTAACTTGGTATTTATTTTAACTAGGTACAATAGCTATTAAATAGTTAATAACTATATAATAGCTACCTAGTTAAAATAATTACCAATTTACCTGTAAAATAAATCCTAACCTAAGTTACAAATACACCTACACTATCAATAAATTAATTAAATAAACTACAATTATCTAAACAGGACCTTCTCCGCCGGTCTTCAGGACAGGTAAGGAGCACTTGGGGGTTAGACTTAGTTTTTTTTTTAAGGGGGGATAGGGTGGGTTTTAGAGTAGGGGTGTGTGGGTGGTGGGTTGTAATTGGGGGGGGGGGGTTGTTCTTTTTTTCACAGGTAAAAGAGCTGATTACTTTGGGGCAATGCCCCACAAAAGGCCCTTTTAAGGGCTGGTAACAGAGCTGATTACTTTTTGTAATTTAGTTTAGGGTAGGGACATTTTTTTATTTTGGGGGGCTTGTTATTTTATTAGGAGGCTTAGATTAGGTGTAATAAGCTTAAAATTCTTGTAATCTTTTTTTATTTTTTGTAATTTAGTGTTTTTTTTGTAATTTAGTTTAGTGTATTTAATTATATTTTAGTTTAGATAATTGTAGTTTATTTAATTAATTTATTGATAGTGTAGGTGTATTTGTAACTTAGGTTAGGATTTATTTTACAGGTAAATTGGTAATTATTTTAACTAGGTAGCTATTAAATAGTTATTAACTATTTAATAGCTATTGTACCTAGTTAAAATAAATACCAAGTTACCAGTAAAATAAATATAAACCCTAAAATAGCTACAATGTAATTATTAATTATATTGTAGCTATCTTAAGGTTTATTTTATAGGTAAGTATTTAGTTTTAAATAGGAATATTTTAGTTAATAAGATTAATATTATTTAAATTTATTGCAATAATAATTAAGTTAGGGGTGTTAGGGTTAGATAGGGTTAATATAGTTAATATATATAATATAATAACTATATTAACCCTAATATAATTAGGGTTAATATAGTTAATATAGGTGGCGGCGGTGTAGGGGGGTCAGATTAGGGGTTAATATATTTAATATAGGTGGCGGCGGTGTAGGGGGTTAAATTAGGGGTTAATATATTTAATATAGGTGGCGGCGGTGTAGGGGGTTAAATTAGGGGTTAATATATTTAATATAGGTGGCGGCGGTGTAGGGGGTTAAATTAGGGGTTAATATATTTAATATAGGTGGCAGCAGTGTAGGGGGGCAGATTACAGGTAAAAGAGCTGATTACTTTGGGACAGTGCCCCACAAAAGGCCCTTTTAAGGGCTGGTAATAGAGCTGGTTACTTTGGGGCAGTGCTCGCAAAAGGCCCTTTTCAGGGCTATTTGTAATTTAGTTTAGGGTAGGGACATTTTAGTATTTTAGGGGGTAATACATTTATTATAGGTGGCGGCGGTGTAGGGGGATTAGATTAGGGGGTAATGTAGTCCCCCTCTGCTGAACAATCCACACATGATTGATCATTAAAACAGTTCAACAAGATCTTTTTGCTACCAGCCTACCTGTTGAAAGCTTCTGCTGCTCCATATTACTTCTGGCTGCTAGTTCATCATCACGCTCGTGCCCCTTCCTCTCCAGTCTCTTCCTTATGCAGTGTGAATATGAGGAATGTGACCGGGGCTGAACTGAGTGTGAGGGGTACTGTGTAGCAGCATGGTCGAAGTAATGACTGAGCCAGCATGTGTGTGTGGGGGCCCACACATTAAACCCACAAATGAATTTATTTATAAATGAAGAAAACATTTTAATATACATTTGTTAATAATTTTTCCTGATTTTACTGCACAATACCTCTGTATATTCTGCTTGTTCCACACTCTCTAGACTAGAGGGACTGAAGCTCAAATTCTGTAACCTAATTATGCTGCAATTTGCCTGACCCAGCAACATAATAATGATAGCTGACATTAGTGCACAAACTAATATACAGTTAAACTCTTATATGGTCACAATCAAGGGAGATAAACACACTCTCTGGGATTACTAGTGCTTTTTGGAAACACAATGCACAGAATTGGGTAGGTTGTTAGTTACTGATATATGACTGTCCCTTGTAGCACTCCTGGTGTAGAAAGTGAGCACATTACAAAGTGCATTAGCTTGCAGGATTGTTTTGTTATTTAAATTGCAGAGTATCTGGTATATTAACATGCTTCCTGACAAATGTTCTATAGCTGAAACATCTGACTCTAATTATTAATAATAGTTTCTGATTGCTTTGACATTATCAAATTATTTTACACTGTGACACATTTACTAAGATATAAGGAATCTAAACACAGATAGTTCAGAAACTAATTGCAGGAGGTGTTACATTTGAACCTGTTTATATTACAAACCTTATTCATGTCTACTCTAGCATATATAGGTATCTCTGATCCCCATCACTTGACAAGGTGACGTTAAACGAATGCCCACCACCACCATAGCACCAGAAATATCTTATTTAAAGGAGCTACTCCACATTTATATTCAGACTTATAGTACAAAAAAGGGGCAAAATAAGTATATTGTATTTTTATTAGGCATAATAATTATTTTATATTAGAATCACCTTGTTTCAGGTACGTTTGAACTCTGTTAACCCTCAGCTGCCCTTTCCCAGATAAACTTCCCAAGAGGCACCTCGCCTGTCCCTAGCTCCGCTTGTCTTGTACCCTGCGTGAGGAGCATCTGTACAATGAGGCACACTCACAAACGACGACTGTGCTGTTGTAATAATACTGGATGATGTGGTGGAGTAGTTGAGTTCACGCCCTTCAGAGGCTGGGCGGGCGTAACTCTGTTTTCCAATTAGCTGACTGACTACCAATCCTGTATGCACACTGCTGACTGACTGCTCCGCGCCTACCGCTATATATACCCCGTCCGGCCAGCTCATAGTCACACTGCTCCTATCAGCCCAGCACAATGTCTTTGCCTGCAATGGGAGGATACAGCGAAGTCAAGGATGCTACCCCAAATGAGCAGCATTTAGTTGACTTGGTAAGTACTCTGGGATTCGGGCCCCTTTGGGGTTAGCACCTTCAGTATTATATGTGCCAGATCATAGCAAGAGGTGAAGAGGACATTTACTGAAGAGTGATTAAGTTACACCGTGCCTACTTACAGGGAAGGATTTTGTCCCACTGTTAGGGTAAGTCTGTTGCTTTCCCTGCACCCAAGGAGAGCCCACAGTCTATACTTAGTACTGTTGTGCACAGTGTTGTCATAATGCTCTTCCTGTGCAGTTTTGATAAGTCTTTAAAAGTGTAACTAAAGCTATTTATGTTTAAATAATTTTACCATATATATTGTAAAAACAAGCTAAAGTGTTGTAGGGAGAATCACAATTCTTGTTTATGGTGTGACATTTTAACATGTTAAAACATTAAATCAGATTGACTTTCTACATTATTTTCTTGCACATACAATAATCCACTATACACATTGGTATGGAGTATATTGCATGGCTGTGAACTATACTGCTCAGTAAGTGTCCCCAGGGACAAATAGGGGGGGGGGTGATATTTTTGGGGTTCTCAGACTTTCCCTGGACGCCAGGGAAAGGCATTATTTATTACGTAGGATAGCCTTCTGTTTATCCCATGCATTAATTAGTATGCAGGATAGACTTATGTTTATCCTGGTAATGAATTAGTATGTAGGAAAGCCTTATGATTATCCCAGGCATTAATTAGTATGTAGGATAGCTGTATGCTTATCCCAGGCATTAGTTACGACATAAGATAGCCTTATTCTTATTCCAGGCATTAGTTAGTATGTAGGATAGCCTTATGCTTATCCCAGGCATTAATTAGTATGTAGGATAGCCTTATGATTATCCCAGGCATTAATTAGTAGGTAGGATAGCCTTATGATTATCCCAGGCATTAATTAGTAGGTAGGATAGCCTTATGATTATCCCAGGCATTAATTAGTAGGTAGGATAGCCTTATGCTTATCCCAAGCATTAATTAGTATGTAGGATAGCTGTATGCTTATCCCAGGCATTAGTTAGTACATAAGATAACCTTATGCTTAACCCAGGCATTAATTAGTATGTAAGATAGCCTTATGCTTATCCCAGGCATTGATAAATATGTAGGATAGCCTTAAGTTTATCCCAGGCATTAATTAGTATGTAGGATAGGCTTATGCTTATCCCAGGCATTAATTAGTATGTAGGATAGCCTTATGCGTATCCCAGGCATTGATTAGTATGTAGGATAGCCTTATGCGTATCCCAGGCATTGGTTAGTATGTAGGATAGCCTTATGTTTATCCCAGGCATTAATTAGTATGTAGGATAGCCTTATGTTTATCCCAGGCATTAATTAGTATGTAGGATAGCCTTATGTTTATTGCAGGCATTAATTAGTAGGTAGGATAGCCTTATGCTTATCCCAGGCATTAGTTAGTATGTAGGATAGCCTTATGCCTTTCCCAGGCATTAGTATGTAGGATAGCCTTATGCTTATCCCAGACATTAATTAGTATGTAGGATAGCTTTATGCTTATCTCAGGCATTCATTAGTATGTAGGATTGCCTTATGTTTATCCCAGGCATTAATTAGTACGTAGGATAGCCTTAGGCTTATCCCAGGAATTAATTAGTATGTAGAATAGCCTTATGCTTATCCCAGGCATTAATTAGTACGTAGGATAGCCTTAGGCTTATCCCAGGAATTAATTAGTATGTAGGATAGCCTTATGCTTATCCCAGGCATTAATTAGTATGTAGGATAGCCTTATGATTATCCCAGGCATTAGTTAGTACATAGGATAGCCTTATGCTTATCCCAGGCATTAGTTAGTATGTAGGAAAGCCTTATGTTTATCCCAGGCATTAGTTAGTATGTACGATAGACTATGTTTATCCCAATAATTAATTAGTATGTAGGATAGCCTTATGATTATCCCAAACATTAATTAGTATGTAGGATAGCTGTATGCTTATCCCAGGCATTAGTTAGTATGTAGGATAGCCTTATGTTTATCCCAGGCATTAATTAGTATGTATGATAGACTATATATATATCCCAATCATTAATTAGTATGTAGGATAGCTGTATGCTTATCCCAGGCATTAGTTAGTACATAAGATAGCCTTATGCTCATCCCAGGCATTAATTAGTAAGTAGGATAGCCTTATGTTTATCCCAGTCTTTAAAGAGTAAATAGGCTCTACACTATTAACCCCTAACTCACTGCATAGCCCACCACAAAGTCCGCACTACACTATGAACCACTAAACCCCCACAACCCCACATCGCAAAGTAACCCACTACACTATTAACCCCTAAATTGCCACAACCCCCATCGCAAAGTAACCCACTACACTATTAACCCCTAAACCACCACAACCCCCATTGCAAAGTAACCCACTAACATATAAACCCCCTAACCTAACACCCCCTAAGCTACCCCAAATTTTGAGCCTTAAATGTGATTGTTTTCGAGCAAGTGTAAATTACTGCAAATTTGTGCAAAAGAATTTGCGGTAATTTAAACAGCGCGCCGCTTGTAAAATGGATTTGAGCACTTCCATCTCTCGATTGCATTTATCACTAACAATGGCGATCCACTTGTAATCTGACCCTAAATTGCTATTTTAACCATTTTACCAGATTTATACATCATAACTCTTTCATCCCTCAGCTGTACACTGAAATACTTGTAAAGTGTCTTAATCCCCAGGTGAGAATCAGATGTAAAGTTTCATTGGTGTTTGCATGCTGGTGTCTACTCTTACCTCAGTTTGGGTGGGGATGAGAGAGAGATAATAAGCGATAGTGTCATGTAAACTAAGCTTAAACAGGTGCCGCTCATTAGTGACTTTTGGGGGGAAATTAAGTGCTCTTTAACTTTACGTCACTGATTTTTAAATATGCACCGCTGCCACACTACAGAATCGCTTTGAAGCTGTCTTTAGAAGGGCGTCTTGTCATAGCCTCTTCCTGCCGCTCTAAGCCAGGCATGATTGGATGCCTGTAACAGACTGACAACACAGCAGCACCTGGTGGGCCGACTATATAAAGTGAAAATCAATTACAATCTCATGATCCATAGCAGAGAGCTGTGTTGTGAAGATACGGACGGTGAGCTGCAAATAGGGGTTAATTTTTCTAGCCCAATATTATTGTTTTAGTATCGTTAACAAGTAGGTTTTCACATAGAGAAACTATGTCCAACTCCACTATCTATTTTGCCCCGCCTGCGGGGTTCAAGGGGGGCGAAGGTTTACTTGGGGTGGATGCCAGAGGATCGGGATGTGACCCCCAGACAGAGGCAAAAAAAAGATAGTAAAAATGTAAGAGTCACCGGAAGTGACGTAATCTTGGAGTTTTCAACAGAACACCGGTATTTTCCTTTGAAGTGTCTATGATTACTGAGCTGAGGTAGTTGATCTATGGCAACAAATTCATAAGAGTGGCAAGGTTATCCTAATTCATTGAATGCCTTCTTTATAACAGAATGCAAGGTTTGCTATTTTGATAGCATGATGATGATGATGACTGCATTTATAAAATCCTGCTTGATGGCATTTATTTTGATGGCCATTATATATGAATATAGATAAACACTGTTGTTTTACTTGTGAAATGATTTAACTCTTCTATTACTGGACTGCCTCCATTCCTCTGCTATTCTACTGCTGCTGTTGATGTTTACACTGATTTGAAATGACTAATTTGGTCCTTTATTATTTAGCAATAGGGATAGCCCATCTAGTTCTGTAATACTTGTTTTATGTATAGAAAGATTATGTGCTGGGGTTTTGCTAGGTTTAGTACCCAGATAAATACTTTATATTGAATTAATAAATAAATAGTTCCAGAACTCCAAAACTCCAATTAGTGATTATCAAGTTGTTTTTTTAAGTGTTACTGCATTATTCGCTCTGCTTCTTGATTTGCTTTACGCAATATATATATACTGTATATATATATATATATAAATAGTGATGCCGCAAACCTAAAAATTTAAGTTCGCGAACGCAAACTTCCGCAAATGTTTGCGAACGGGCGAACCGCCATAGACTTCAATAGGCAGGCGAATTTTAAAACCCGTGGTTGTATGTGGTATAGAGACGCAGGTATTCTCTTATTCGATGTTCCAGAATTGCCTGAGAATGAAAGGACTTTATTTCTATGTGTGTAGATCAACACCACATAATTGATGCAGTATACTTACTCTGAAAAAGTTCAGAGTCCGGCTCCCTCTTGAAAGTTAATCTGTGTGATATGTTGAGAATAAGAATTTCTCAAATCCAGTGTAGCTGTGAATACAGAAAACGTACTCAAAATATGGTGTGATACTGGTATACAATGTGCAGTATACTTACTCTGATAAAATCGGAATCCGGCTCCTTATGCAGCGCACCCGCTGATGTGGTAGAAAGAATCCAAAGGACAGCAAGCAAAAGTTTGTATATAAAATACAAATTTATTTTAAAACATGTCACTATGGACAAAAGGATAAAAGCTCAAATAAAAAGCTTTTGCCCTGGCAGGCCCTGAAACGCACACGTGTGAAGGAAACTGACTGCTATTATTTCACAGTCAAATTTCTAGTTTTTTTTTAACCCCTTAATGACCGAGGACGTACGCCATACATCCTCCGAAAAAATACAGTTAACGCCTGAGGACATATGGCGTACGTCCTCGATTTGGAAAGCAGCTGGAAGCGGTCCTGATCGCTTCCAGCTGCTTTCCGGTTATTGCAGGATGCCTCGATATCGAGGCATCCTGCAATAACAAATTTTACCCCTCCGGTGCAGAGAGAGCCACTCTGTGGCCCTCTCTGCACCGGGCATCAGTGGCCGCATTCGTTGGTGGGTGGGAGCTGAAGTGGGAGGCGGGTGGGCGGCCATCGATGCGGTCCTTGTCAGAGAGGGGGGCGGAATCGCCGGGGGCGCACGCGCGTGCACGGGAGGAGGCGGGCACGTGCACGGGGAGGGAGCTGGTGGCAAAAAATGTTTTTATAAGTGGGAGAAAGGGGTGCAAAATATTTAGTACTTGGAAATCTAAGTGATCTGGGAGCGGGTGGGGGATTGGTCTTGGGGGGGGGGGAAGCTACACTACAGAAAAATGAAATAAAAATAAAAAAAACCCATTTTATTTGCAAACTGGGTACTGGCAGACAGCTGCCAGTACCCAATATGGCCCCCAATAAGGCAGAGGTGGAGGGTTAGGAAGCTGTTTTGGGGGGAATCAGGGAGGTTGGGGGCTAAGGGGGGGATCCTACACAACAGCATATGTAAATATGCTAAAAAATATATATATTAAAAAAAAAGATACCTTTTATTTTAGTACTGGCAGACTTTCTGCCAGTACTTAAGATGGCGGGGACAATTGTGGGGTGGGGGAGGGAAGAGAGCTCTTTGGGAGGGATCAGGGGGTCTGATGTGTCCGGTGGGAAGCTGATCTCTACACTAAAGCTAAAATTAACCCTGCAAGCTCCCTACAAGCTACCTAATTAACCCCTTAACTGCTGGGCATAATTCATGTGTTGTGCGCAGTTGCATTTAGTGGCCTTCTAACTACCAAAAGGCAACGCCAAAGCCATATATGTCTGCTATTTCTGAACAAAGGGGATCCCAGAGAAGCATTTACAACCATTTGTGCCATAATTGCACAAGCTGTTTGTAAATAATTTCAGTGAGAAACCTAAAGTTTGTGAAAAAGTTGACTATTTTTTTTAATTTGATCGCATTTGGAGGTAAAATGGTGGCATGAAATATACCAAAATGGGCCTAGATCAATACTTGGGGTTGTCTACTACACTATACTAAAGCTAAAATTAACCCTACAAGCTCCCTAATTAACCCCTGCACTGCTGAGCATAATACACGTGTGGTGCGCAGCGGCATTTAGCGGCCTTCTAATTACCAAAAAGCAATGCCAAAGCCATATATATCTACTATTTCTGAAAAAAGGGGATCCCAGAGAAGCATTTACAACCATTTGTGCCATAATTGCACAAAATGTTTGTAAATGATTTCAGTGAGAAACCTAAAATTTGGAAAAATGTAACGTTTTTTTTTTATTTGATCGCATTTGGCGGTGAAATGGTGGCATGAAATATACCAAGATGGGCCTAGATCAATACTTTGGGTTGTCCACTACACTAAAGCTAAAATTACCCCAAAAAGCTCCCTACATGCTCCCTAATTAACCCCTTCACTGCTGGACATAATACACGTGTGGTGCGCAGTGGCATTTAGCGGCCTTCTAATTATCAAAAAGCAACGTCAAAGCCATATATGTCTGCTATTTCTGAACAAAGGGGATCCCAGAGAAAAATTTACAACCATTTATGCCATAATTGCACAAGCTATTTGTAAATAATTTCAGTGAGAAACCTAAAGTTTGTGAAAAAAATTGTGAAAAAGTGAACAATTTTTTTTATTTGATCGCATTTGGTGGTGAAATGGTGGCATGAAATATACCAAAATGGGCCTAGATCAATACTTTGGGATATCTTCTAAAAAAAATATATACATGTCAATGGCTATTCAGGGATTCCTGACAGATATCAGTGTTCGAATGTAACTAGCGCTAATTTTGAAAAAAAATGGTTTGGAAATAGCAAAGTGCTACTTGTATTTATGGCCCTATAACTTGCAAAAAAAGCAAAGAACATGTAAACATTGGGTATTTCTAAACTCAGGACAAAATTTAGAAACTATTTAGCATGGGTGTTTTTTGGTGGTTGTAGATGAGTAACAGATTTTGGGGGTCAAAGTTAGAAAAAGTGTGTTTTTTTTCCATTGTTTCCTCATATTTTATAATTTTTTTTATAGTAAGTTATAGGATATGATGAAAATAATGGTATCTTTAGAAAGTCCATTTAATGGCGAGAAAAACAGTATATAATATGTGTGGGTACAGTAAACGAGTAAGAGGAAAATTACAGCTTAACACAAACACCGCAGAAATGTAAAAATAGCCCTGGTCCCAAAGGCACAGAAAATGGAAAAGTGCTGTGGTCATTAAGGGGTTATTGTACACTACTGTTACACCAGATATGAGTTGCACTGGGGTGACACTGTGCCCTGGCAGGCCCTGAAACGCACATGTGTGAAGGAAACTGACTGCTATTATTTCACAGTCAAAAAAGTGTTGTTTTTTTTAAATGTACACTACTGTTACACCAGATATGAGTGGTGGCACTGGGCAAGTGGGCACAGTATACGCTGTGAGCCTTAAACACACATGCTGGCAGGCAGGCAACTGCAATTAGATTACACAGTGAAAAAAAAAAAAAGCAGACTGATGTTCTAGCCCTAAAAAGGGCTTTTTGGGGTGCTGTCCTTACAGCAGAGATCAGATGAGTCCTTCAGGACTGTAGTGGACACTGAATACACTAGCCTAGCTATTGATTTCCCTATTAAATCAGCAGCATCTACACTGTCCCTCCTCTCACTAAGAATGCAGCTTCCGAATGAATCTAAAATGGATGCTGTCCAGGAGGTGGGAGGGTCTGCTGCTGATTGGCTGGAATGTGTCTGCTGACTGTGAGGTACAGGGTCAAAGTTTACTCAATGATGACGAATAGGGGGCGGACCGAACATCGCATATGTTCACCGTTCGCGGCGAACGCGAACATGCTATGTTCGCCGGGAACTATTCGCTGGCGAACTATTCAAGACATCACTATATATAAATAATGTGCCCCATCTCCAGAAAATAAAAGTATATTAGGTACTGGTCTCTTAAAGAGGTAGGGGCCAATTTTGGAAACTTGCTGGGAGTCTTTAATCAGCCCACCATATCTCTTTATTTTCTATAAAATTATACATTATATTATTTATGGTACCCTCTGCTTTCAATAGTATATAAAACTGTATAGGTGTGCAAAATGGTTTGCCATAAATTACTCCTACCAAAAAGACATTCCATTCAGTAAGGCATCTTTGCCTGGAACTCTGAAAAATGTTGCACTGTCTCTGGGTTGAATAATGATGGGTATCATGTGCAGGGACAGTAGGACTGACACCTTTTGCCCAGCTGATTCCTGGACACTTTGCAAATGGGTGTGGGTGTGGTTAGGGGACGTGGCGTCACACGGCCTCAATAAAATAAATGTTACCCTTTTTGGTCTGCCATTAAAGGATTGAGAGTTATGATGATTTAATTTAATACACACATAACAAAATAGATAGATACACATAGATGATATAGTCAGAAATATACAGATTGGTAAACAGACTGACAGAAAGTTAGATACATAAACAGATAGACAGAGACTTTTATATACTATATATATATATATATATATATATATATATATATATATATATATATATATATATATACAGTGTGTATATATATATATATATATATATATATACAGGGCCGGCCTTTGGGCAAGGCGGATCTGGTGACCACCTCGGTCTCTGCGGTTAGGGGGCCCCCGCCACGCTGCAAACTGTGGTTTTTTTTTTTTTTCTAAAATGTAAAAAAAAATAAAAAAAATTTGCACTGACTTTTTTTTTTTTTAAATCAATTCTCTTTTTTTAAATCAATTTTTTGCCCCGGAAGTTTGGCAATTGGCGGCAGACACACTGACAGGAGGAGGCAGCCAGTTACTAACAGCACAGGAGGAAGTATAGTTTCCTTTTCCTGAGACTTGACTCTCAGTCAGTGTGAGGGGGCGGGTTGCTTGCTTGGCCGGCAGCTGCAGAGTCACTGTCATTCTGGAGTCTGGACCAGAGCAGGGCAGGCAGGGGCCAGGTATGTGACAGCACAGGGTTATGCAGACTGTGCGAGATAGGGCATCAGTGGGTTCAGGTGGTGTGTACTGTACTGGGCATCATATGTGAGGGTAATAGGAGGTGCATATAGTGTGCGAGGTATCATGTAGGGGCAAGAGTCTGGGGCAGGTAGTACCAGCGGGATGGTGATGTCTGCCCGGGCATGTACCATGTGGTGTCATGTTGGGCAGGTGGCATCAGGGGGCACATACACAGTGATAGGGGGCAGCACTGGCATGGTGTTATAGGACTTGAGTGACATGCATGTTCATTCTAAGATATGACTACTTTTCAAGATGCAGAGCAAAGAGTGGAAAAATGTATACATTTATACAAACTATGTTAAAACCAATTGCTGAAATTATATTTACAATTGCACACTATATTCCTGTTGCTGCCAGACTGTTACACATTTCAGTGAAAAAAATCCATTGATCTACATTACATATATTAACACAATCAAAAATGCATGTGCTATTTTATTGCACAAAATCTTCCATTTAATTCCATGTGATAAAAAGTATTTACAATCCAGTACACGAGTCAAGTTACACAGTGATATCTAGAAGAAATGTTTGGCCCTAACTGTTATTCCTGTGCTCGCTAATGCGTTAGCCTTCCATATAAATGTGGAAATGGAGATAATAAATTAATATGTTTAGTTAGACTAAATATAAAAAACATGAAGTGTTGGATAATTATGCAAGGTTTCATCTGAATTGATCATAATTGCATATGGAAACTGAATGACACACACATGTTTTCTGCTTGAGTTAGAAAAGCTCACACAGAAAGTATAGGATCCCTGTATGTGGCATACCTGCAAAGGAAGACATGGCAGCTCCAGCATTCAGACTATGCACAGCAGTCTGCAGTCATGAAGCTCTGAATGTGTGAACAGACCATACCCCAATGAAGGCATTAGTGAGCCTTGATGCAAGCACAGCCATATACAGTAGTAAGAAAATTGAAATGCAACTTGAGTATGTAAAACCTGCTTAGTGCTGGAATCATATAGAGCTGGTGGCTGTTTGTAGATGGATAAGCTAGTGTTGCTATCAGTAAGGTCATGAGATTTCAGTGGGTATCATGTGGGGGCAGGTGGAGGCAAGTTATTGTGAGAGACGTGAATGGGTGGGTATTAGAAGTGGCATATAGTGCAGAAGTCATAGTACTGGTATCTAGAATGGCATACCGGTGTATCAAGAGGGGTATATAACATTAGAGAATTAATAGGCTGTATGGGTTTAGGGTGTCATGAAGAGTAAACAATATTAGGAGATGTGCATAACAAAAACTTACATTAAGCTGGGCAATATGTGGGTTGAGTTACTTGAGAAGGGGCACGCTGCCCTGTGTATGTGGCTGCATCCCTAGGTATCTAGTAGTGTAGGTATATATTGTCATGGGAGGGGTATAGTAAGCTAGTGGTGACAGGACAGTATATGCACTGTGCATAGTGATGCTGTGAGCATTTAGTTATGTAAACAACATTGCTGTTTGTATAGTAACTTGCACACTATTTAATAATGACACTGGTGTGTACTGCAGAACTGATGGGTGCACACTGTCACACTGTCACATTGTTAGTCTGTCAACTCAGTCAGAGGAGAGAGCTTTTTTGGTCCCAGCGGTCCGGTCCGGAGTCTGGCAGTACTCTTTAAAGGCATTCCCTAGAGCAAGGGATCTGGATCATCTGTCTGATATGGAGTGTTTTCTTAAGGTGATTTAAAAGAAATACATTAACCAATGTTTAATTCACCAATAATTTTAGAAGTCCCTTAAACAACTGGTCAGTGTTAGGGACAGATACAGATATTTATTTCAGAGCTAGAAAAATTTGTATCAATTTAGTGGCACACAAGAAGCTTTAGGAGCCTGTTAGAAGAGAAGTTAATCTAAAAAATGAAATATAAATATGAGCCATGGTAACGTTTATATCTCTAATTCTACTTGTCTATTTGTAGAACCTAACTGTTTCATTAGGTTACAATACTCCCAAAAAAAAACAACTCTGTTTAAACTTTGGTGAGCATCACACTGGAGAGAGTATTGCAATATGTGCAGCAGATAGTGACATAGCAGTGCTAAATACATGTGGTGAGCATCACACTGGAGAGAGTATTGTAATATGTGCAGTAGATAGTGACATAGCAGTGCTAAATACATGTGGTGAGCATCACATTGGAGAGAGTATTGTAAAATGTGCAGCAGATAGTGACATAGTAGTGCTAAATACATGTGGTGAGCATCACACTGGAGAGAGTATTGTAATATGTGCAGTAGATAGTGACATAGCAGTGCTAAATACATGTGGTGAGCATCACATTGGAGAGAGTATTGTAAAATGTGCAGCAGATAGTGACATAGCAGTGCTAAATACATGTGGTGAGCATCACACTGGAGAGAGTATTGTAATATGTGCAGCAGATAGTGACATAGCAGTGCTAAATACATGTGGTGAGCATCACAATGGAGAGAGTATTGTAATATGTGCAGCAGATAGTGACATAGCAGTGCTAAATACATGTGGTGAGCATCACACTGGAGAGAGTATTGTAATGTGTGCAGTAGATAGTGACATAGCAGTGCTAAATACATGTGGTGAGCATCACACTGGAGAGAGTATTGTACATTGTGCAGCAGATAGTGACACAGCAGTGCTAAATACAAGTGGTGAGCAGCAGATTGAATGAGAGAACAGCACCTCCTATTTAATCTGAGAAAACAAAGCACTTAGATGATTTTTAAAACGTCAGAGTGATTTACATAATTTATTAAACTCTGCGTACAGCTTTGATGTTTGTTATAACACATCTGCAGTACACAAACACACATATATATGTATATATATATATATATATGTATGTATATATGTGTCTGTGTATGTGCGTGTGTGTATATGTATATGTGTGTATATATGTGTCTGTGTATGTATGTGTGTGTGTGTGTGTGTATATGTATGTATATATGTGTCTGTCTATGTGTGTGTGTGTGTGTGTGTGTGTATATGTATATGTGTATATATATATATATATATGTAGTGTGTATATAGACATACACATATGCAAAATTAGAAGGTGGATAATACAAGTATGCACTCTGTGATGTCATCTTGGCAATATCATCTTCAAGTAAATTTGTATAAGGTAATTTGGGGAGACAAGCTAAGAGGAGCACAAAGACTAAGGTTATAGTATATGTGTTTAAAGAGTTTCTGATGCTAATGAAGATTTTTTTTTTCTCCTGTATTTCTTGTGATACATTTGTGGCATGGACCATTAATTTGTGGTATGGCAAGTGCTTTAATTTCTGTGACATCCAAAAATAATACATCCCACTGTTGTGATAAATTAAATTTACTTTTATATACTTATCAATCTCAATTTGACAATTAGACCTTGACTAAAATGTGTCACCACGAAAATGCATTGTGTGTATGTGAGACAGAGTGAGAGTGCGTGTGGGGGGGCTGTCTGTGTGTGGGGGGGCTGTGTGTGTGGGGGGGGGGGCTGTGTGTGTGTGGTGGGGGGCTGTGTGTGTGTGTTTGGGGGCTGTGTGTGTGTGGGGAGGCTGTGTGTGTGTGGGGGGTCTGTCTGTGTTTGTGGTGGCTGTCTGTCTGTGTGGCGGCTGTCTGTCTGTGTGTGGCGGCTGTCTGTCTGTGTGTGTGTGTGTGTGGGGGGGGGGGCTGTCTGTCTGTGTGTGGGGGGGCTGTCTGTGTGTGTGTGTGGGGGCTGTCTGTATGTGTGGGGGCTGTTTGTCTGTGTGTGTGTGTGTGGGCTGTCTGTGTGTGGGGGGCTGTCTGTCTGTGTGTGTGTGTGGGGGTCTGTGTGTGTGGGGGGGCTGTCTGTGTGTGTGTGGGGGGCTGTCTGTGTGTGTGTGGGGGGGGGCTGTCTGTGTGTGTGTGTGTGGGGGGGCTGTCTGTGTGTGGGGGGCGCTATCTGTGTGTGTGTGTGTGTGTGTGGATGTATGTGTATATGGATGTATGTGTATATAAGTATCTCTGTGTGTGTATTATATCTGTGCACTGTGTTTGTGTGGTACAGTGCATTGCCCCATTTCTTTTAAGTATTTTTTTGTTCTGGGTAGAGGCCCCGCGCGGTCATTCTGCCTAGGGACCTGCACTTGCTGAGGCGGCCCTGGCATCTCTGTAATGTTCTTGTTATCATAAATAGATAAATTAAATTTACTTTTATATACTTAGCAATCTCAATTTGACAATTAGACCTTGAATAAAATGTGTCCACCACGAAAATGCATTGTGTGTATGTGAGACAGAGTGAGAGTGTAGATGACCAAGTGAATTCTAGGGTGACGTATCTGTGGCTCAGATGTACAAGATGTATCAGGAACAGGCTGCACTCTCCTCACAGCAAAGTGTCATGGAGTCTAGAAAAGTGAAGAAAAAGGAGAGGCGCTTGTGTGTACCAGTATAGAACAGGTTAATCAACCTAAAGTCCCCAATACAGGGTACTCACATTTTTGTTTAGCACTCAGACAGTGCTATCAGGCGCAGGGTGGGTATATAGCAGCAACCCAGCTTACTGGGACCCCCACGGCAAGGGCAGGAACACTGGATCAGAAGAGCTGGAACACTGGATCTCTGGAGCCCCAAGAGCTAGGGATAAGGGATAGTCCACAGCTGACAGCTCCCAATGGGAGTGATTGGTAAGTGGTGAATTGCAGGCAATTAGTAGAAAGTTCCAGTATATATAAAAAAGATTTATTCAAAATCATACACAAATAAAAACAGGAACCTGTTTCTGTTTCTGGTTCCTGTTTTTATTTGTATATGATTTTTTTTTGATACTGTTGTATTCCTCAATGTATATGGAATAGAATCCAACAAATGTCCAATCTGTTGTTATGAGTAAAAATAAAAATAATTTCTCGAGCAAAATTGAACCAGTTGAGCATACTAATCTATCTCTCAATTTACTTTCTTAAAGTAATATTTAGACTTAAAGGGACATTATACACTCATTTTTTCTTTGCATAAATGTTTTGTAGATGATCTATTTATATAGCCCATAAAGTTTTTAAAAAAAATAAATGTATAGTTTTGCTTATTTTTAAATAACATTGCTCTGATTTTCAGACTCCTAACCAAGCCCCAAAGTTTTATGTGAATACTGTCAGCTACCTTCTCCGGCTTGCTCCTCTTTGTGTAAAGGGTCTTTTCATATGCAAAAGAAGGGGGAGGGGGGGGGGGGAGTGTCTTATTTGCCACTTGCAGTGGGCTTTCCAGCTACCTTTTCAACAGAGCCAAACTGACAGCTTCTAAGTAAGTTTTTAAACTGTTTTATACTGGATTTTTATATCAGTATCTGTGCATCTTATTCTTTATAGTAGTGTCTATTACATGCAGTTATATAAAAATGAGTGTATACTGTCCCTTTAACTCCAATTTTCAAGCAAACACTGGGAAATTCGTATTACTCAGCAAGCCAGGCCTTCATCTCCAACACAGTGTTAATTTCTCCACTATATTTGTGTAACCAATACCCAATAGGTATCGGAACGAATGCAACTTTGAGTTTCTTTGTGGTTTTAATAAATACACACATACATATCCAATATTTTTATTGAACATATAATAAAAGTTAAGTTTTATTTCTCCTGTTAAGTGTAGTCAGTCCACGGGTCATCCATTACTTATGGGATATTAACTCCTCCCTAACAGGAAGTGCAAGAGGATCACCCAAGCAGAGCTGCTATATAGCTTCTCCCCTCTACGTCATACCCAGTCATTCTCTTGCACCTAACTAATCGATAGGATGTGTGAGAGGACAGTGGTTATTAAAACTTAGTTTTTATTTCTTCAATCAAAAGTTTGTTATTTTAAACGGCACCGGAGTGTGTTGTTTTTTCTCAGGCAGCATTAGAAGAAGAATCTGCCTGAGTTTGTGTATGATCTTAGCGGACGTAACTAAGATCCATTTGCTGTTCTCGGCCATTCTGAGGAGCGAGGTAACTTCAGAACAGGGGACAGCGGGCAGGGTTCACCTGCAAAGAGGTATGTTGCAGTATATTATTTTCTAAGGAATGGAATTGACTGAGAAAATACTGCTAATACCGTTAAAATGTAAGTACAGCCTTAAATGCAGTAGTAGCAACTGGTATCAGGCTGTTATGTATGTATGTTGGCACTGAGGTATTTCTGGGGAATGGCACTTCACTAAGAAAATACTGTATACATATAACTTATAGCCTTTCTGCAGTGAGAGCGACTAGCAACAGGCTTTTAATATCATTTCATATATTATATTAAAACGTTTACTGGCAGGTTAATCGTTTTTTTCTCTGAGGTACTTGGTGAAAAATTTTATGGGCATTATTTTCCACTTGGCTGTCGTTTATTTTAAATAAAGTCAGTTTATTGAGCTTCCCCACTGTTGTATTATGAGTGGGAGGGGCCTATTTTGGCGCTTTTCTACGCAGTAGAAATTCAGTCACAAGTCTCCATTATTCTCCCTGCATGATCCAGGACGTCTCTACAGAGCTCAGGGGTCTCCAAAACTAGTTTTGAGGGAGGTAATCACTCACAGCAGACCTGTGAGACTGTGTTTTGACTGTGATAAAACGTTTATATTTTATTGTTATACGTTTTTCTGGTATTAAGGGGTTAATCATCCATTTGCTAGTGGGTGCATTCCTTTGCTAAATCAATGCTTTGACTGTAAAAGATTGTTTTCTATAACTAATCCGGTTATTTGTTATTTCAACTGTTACAGTTTTGTGTGCTTCTTAAAGGCACAGTAACGTTTTTTATATTACTTGAAAATTGTTTGAAAAGTATTTTCCAAGTTGCTAGTCTAATTGCTAGTTTGTTTAAACATGTCTGTCACAGAGGAATCTCTTTGTGCAATATGTTCTAAGACCAATTTGGAGCCCAATATAAATTTGTGTACTTATTGTATTGATGCTACTTTAAATAAAAGCCAATCTGTACATGTCAAGAAAATTTCACCAGACATCAAGGGGAAAGTTATGCCGACTAACTCTTCTCACGTGTCAGTACCTGCATCTCCCGCTCGGGAGGTGCGTGATATTGTGGCGCCAAGTACATCAGGGCGGCCATTACAAATCACTTTACAAGACATGGCTAATGTTATGACTGAAGTTTTATCTAAATTGCCAGAACTTAGAGGTAAACGCGACCACTCTGGGGTGAGAACAGAGTACGCTGATAATGTTAGAGCCATGTCCGATACTGCGTCACAAGTGGCAGAGCATGAAGACGGTGAGCTTCATTCTGTAGATGACGGATCTGATCCAAATAGACTGGATTCAGACATTTTAAATTTAAGCTTGAGAACCTCCGTGTACTATTAGGGGAGGTATTAGCGGCTCTGAATGATTGTAACACGGTTGCAATCCCAGAGAAATTATGTAGGCTGGATAGATACTATGCGGTACCGGCGTGTACTGACGTCTTTCCTATACCTAAGAGGCTTACAGAGATTATTACCAAGGAGTGGGATAGGCCCGGTGTACCCTTTTCCCCCCCTCCTATATTTAGAAAAATGTTTCCAATAGACGCCACCACACGGGACTTATGGCAGACGGTCCCTAAGGTGGAGGGAGCAGTTTCTACTCTGGCTAAGCGTACCACTATCCCGGTAGAGCAGAAAACAAGTAGTGTGGAACAGCACTTTCTATGAAGTGGGTGCTCGTGTAGACCGGTGAACTGCCTATTCACCTATCAGAAGTCACAAAGATGATAATGTCCACAGCACTCCAAATGACAAATTCTTTTATTTCAGGACACAATAAAACAGCAACGTTTTGGGATTAATTTCCCTTAATCATGCATGGGTTAATACTGTGATGTGTAAACTTTTATACCTTGTGTATTGGCGCCAAATGGCAATTTTTCATCACTTAATGCCTCTCTGACACCATCTAGTGGTGACCACATGTATAACTATACAACATTAAAACAGATATATTAAAAACAAAGAAAGAGTTACAAAGTTGTTACACTATTGGTACTGAATAATGCTACATGTATAAAGCATATTATGTATGTACATATTGTATATCTTATTTGAAATTAACCGCTTGTTGAGGGTTTTCTAAATTTATCTCAATTCTACTTTTTTACTTTTTTACAGGTATACAGACATATCCAACTCTTTATTTAACCCCTTAGGGATCATGGTTTCCAATTTATGTATCCACCAAGATTCTCTTTGTTTGAGAACTTTCTCCCTGTCCTGCCCGTTTCTCTGAGTTTTTACATGATCTATGACTTGCCACCTCATCTGGCTAATATTATGCCCTTTTGTAATAAAGTGACTTGACACTGGTGCTTCAGTATTGCCACAACGTATATTAGAGCGATGTTGGCTCATTCTGTCTTTCACCTTGCGAGTGGTCTCGCCAATATAGAACAAAGAACATGGGCATGAATAGAGGCTATCCAAAAAAATTAATTGAAGAAAAGAAAATTGATATTTTTCAAAGAAAACAAGTAATGAGTAACCCTAAAGATAAGGACAATAGAATGGTATTCATTTCTCAATACAGTCCACTCAGCAAAACTTTTGTTATATATGTATTAACATGTAAATGTGGGATCCAATATTTAGGGAGTACTATCAGAAATATTAGAAGGAGATGGGGTGAGCATTATAGGACTATCACAAAAAATTGTAATAAACATAGTGTCTCCAGGCATCATGGAATATGCCAACGGCGGGGGCACTTGCAATTTTTGTATAACCCCTCTGGAAAGTATCCCGTATCTAAAGGGTTCCAATAGATATACATGACTCCGACAAAGAGTGACCTACTGGATTTTCAAATTTGGTAGTCTTTTTCCGGAGGGATTCAATGAAAATATTGACATGTCGGCCTTTTAGCAATAACTTTTTACAGGGAGGAATAATCCTCTTATATGTATTTGGGTTTTTTCTGTAATCCCTCCATTGCACTTTTAAATGTTTCTCGTAACATCATGCACTCTATGGGTCATATTATTATTATGGTCCTAGTTACCATAGTACACTATATAATTACAATCAATATCTGTTAGTACAGTCTGATTATTGAAGATATCAACCCTTTAACAGCGTACTCCTCCCCCTTCCCTTTTCTAGATTGATTTTACCACTTAATCATCTCTCTTATCTAGCATACCTCTCACCACATTCATATTCCTTTACTTATTTCTAGGGATTTAGATTATCACCCTATCACAGTATCTAGTTGGAAGTAGGCCATTCTTTTATAGGTTGCTCAACATCCCCTACAAACACACACTTCCACTTATCACCCCAATCTATCACACTATAGATGGTTCTATATCCTTATCTATGAAACACTTTTTCCATATTATCCTTCAACCACCAGACATTTATAGGTTTATAGATTCACAAGTTGTCTCTGAGGTGATATAGGCCCTTATCTCACACAGACATCACAATCCAACACACATAATAATTCCCTTAACCATGGCCCCCTTGTATCCCCACCTAGAATATAGCTATTATTAGTTTGATAATATTGATTTCATCGCACACACCCAACATCATTAGATGGTCACAGCACACGGATGTATATTATAGATGGTTAGATAACAGATGGTATAATATCCTTATTTTCTAAACACACTGTCTCCCACATATCTCTTTACTCACTAGATATTTATAGATTTATAAGTTGTCTCTTAGGTCATTTTGTTCTTAACCTTACACTGTCATCACGATACAACACACACAAATAATTTCCATAACAAATGGCTCCCTTGTTTCCCCACTTAGATTATAGCTAATACTAGTTTGAGAATATTGATCTTGATTTTTGTTGTTGTTGTTGTTGTTTTTGTTCTCTGTTTTGTTTTTATTTTTTACAGGGTATAAAATAAGCCAATGATATGGATATAGGATAGAATACATGGTTTCTGATATTTTCTTTTTTTTACATTATTGTGAAGCATGAATTGTAAACTGACATTTGATTTGTGACATGTATCTATTTGTTGGTATACAAATAAATATATATAATTAAAAAAAAGAGAATATTGATCTCATTGCACATGCTCCCATATTATTGGTCAGCACACAGATTCATATTATAGACGGAGGTCCCAGCACACCATATTCATTCACAGAAATTATATATATATATATATATACATATACTGTGTGTATATATATATATATATATATATATATATATACCTGTGTATGTATATATATATTATTTATATATATATATATATATATATATATATATATATATATTCATAACATTGGTGACATTATATGTTATTTTTAAAAAACATTACTCCCGGTCACAAGTGTTCGATCATTAGTATTACTATATATATATTTTATCTTATATTTTTTATATATCTTGTACACATCATATAGGATAGGTTTTTTACTAGACAGATCTGTACTTCTGACGTCTTTTATGAATATCACCATCATTTAAATAGGGTGCATAGATTTAGATACGACTGCTATAGGCAGTTGTAGACAACTCCGTTTTCTTAGTAATCTCCTTGTTATGGGGGTACTTCTCATGTATAACGCCATTATTAGCCAGAGTCCTACACACCCCTGATTACATGCACTGCACACGGCTCATATGACGTATACGTCACGCCTCTAGTGACGTATACGGAACAAATACATGAGTTGGTCTCTGATTTGGATTGCATAGTAAAGATGTTTTTCACACGCAGATCATCACAGTTTTACAGATGCAGAGCGTATTGGCTTGGGATCGCATAGTAAGAATCCTTTAGGGATTATATTGGGTAAATTTTTTTGATTTATGTTTAATTTATACACACAATGAGCGCCAGTTTTGAGTGCAAAGGGGGGGAATATTGGGATCTATATATACAACATATGGGTCCTACTTTGTAACGATGTATGAATTTGTTGATGTTCTTAAGGCATTAAGTGTTTTACATTGATTGTTATATTATTGGGGTTTGCTATATTACTATAGAGCTGACATTTAGGACTACGGCTACTCAAGCCGAAACCGGTCAGATGTTTCTTGCAGATATTAATGTATGAGTCTAACGTGACTTAATAAAGTATTTGTTTTATCTTTAAACCACTTTCGCTGACTTTGGACCAGTTATTCCTATTGGATTTATCCTGAACAGTGCTGGTTTCTTTTCTTTTTTACTATAGAGCTTCTACCAATAATGCATATTCAAAGTTTTTTTTATAGACAGACAAATATGGTCAATGTAAATATTAGGTATATGAAACCTATATGTTTTTGTGGATGGATGTCAACATTGCCATCAATTGTTTTGCAACTTTGTAAACAAACATAGGAGAGTGAATGATTGTCAATTAATTGCACCTGTCCAGACAGGTAATGGGTGGTGTCAGTTTAGGGGATTGCTCAGTAGATGTCTAAAAGTCTGAGCTTCCAGTTTGTTAACAGATGCCTGATGAAACAGCTAGCACAGCTGAGAAACACGTTGCAGTCTGTTGTTTACATTGTTTTTACTACCATATATATTTTGTTTAATATTTATTAATATATTTGTATGCTATTATAGCCTTCAGTTTATATGAATATTATTTCTTTGTACTATTGAACCCTCACCACAGCAGTGTTACCAACACTTTTGTACCAAAGAAATATTAACAGACCAAGGCACCCTATTAATGTCGAGAATTACAAAGGAGTTGTGTAATCTCCTTCATATAAAGCATCTGAAAACATCAGTATATCACCCGCAAACTGATGGTTTGGTTGAACGATTCAATAAAACCCTAAAGGCTATGCTCAAAAAAGTAATTGATAAAGATGGGAAACACTGGGATTTCCTTTTGCCTTATTTAATGTTTGCTATCAGAGAGGTCCATCAAGCTTCTACTGGTTTTTTGCCCTTTGAACTCTTATATGGAAGACACCCCAGAGGTTTGCTAGACATAGCTAAGGAGACAACCCCCCACAGAAGTGTGATAGAACATATAACTCAGGTGCAGGAACGGATGACAGCCATTATGCCCATAGTTAGAGAATACTTGAAAAATGCCCAACAGCACCATTAGAACAGCTATAAAAGACATGCCAAGGGTTGATGAACTCGTGGAGAGACTCGGGAGAGCCAGGTACCTAACCACATTGGATTTGACCAAGGGTTATTAGCAAGTGCCGCTTACAGGATGGGCAAAGGAAAAGAATGTCTTCTCTACTCCAGATGGGCTCTTCCAATACAAAGTGTTACCTATTTGCCTACATGGTGCTCCAGCAGCATTTCAAAGAATGATGGACTGGATCTTAAAGGGACACTGAACCCAAATTTTTTTATTTTGTGATTCATATAGAGTATGCAATTTTTAGCAACTTTCTAATTTACAGACCATGGACAGCACTTGTTTATTGGTGTTGTCCAATCAGCAAGGACAACCCAGTTTGTTCACCAAAAATGGGCCGGCATCTAAACTTACATTCTTGCTTTTAAATAAAAATACCAAGAGAATGAAGAAAATGTGATTATAGGAGTAAATTAGAAAGTTGCCTAAAATTGCATGATCTATCTGAATCACAAAAGAAAAAAATTGGGATCAGTGTCCCTTTAAGGCCACATGCTCATTATGCCACAGATAACTTAGATGACGTTGTCATACATAGCGAAGATTGGGAGTCTCACTTGCCTAAAGTGCAAGCTGTCCTTATTTCTATAAGAAATGCCGGTCTGACAGCAAACCCTAGTAAATGTACCTTTGGCTTGGAGGAGGCCAAATATCTTGGTTATTCTATTGGAAGAGGAATAGTGAAGCCACAACTTTCTAAAGTTGATGCCATAAGGAATTGGCCACGATCTATGATGAAGAAACAGATCAGAACATTTCTTGGGCTTGTTGGCTACTACAGGAGGTTTATCTCCAACTTTGCTACTATAGCGGGTCCTTTAACTGACCTCACTAAAGCAAAAGCTCCAGTAGTAGAGAAATGGTCCCCTGAAGCTGAACAAGCATTTCAAAATCTCAAGGAAGCCATCTGTAGACAGCCAGTGTTAGTCACCCCTGATTTTTCAAAAGGAGTTTGTTTTACAGATGGATGCCTCTGATGTATGGCTTGGAGCAGTGCTTTCCCAGGAAAGTCAAAGTGAAGAGCACCCAATACTATACCTCAGCAGGGATCTTCAACCTAGAGAAAAGAACTATTCGATAGTTGAAAAGGAGTGTCTAGCAATTAAATGGACTCTTGAAACTCTCAAATACTTGTTGGGCAGAAAATGTAGGCTAGTTTCTGATCATGCATGTTAGGTGTCCCCTTCAGGGGGTAAGTGTCAGTGCAGGCCAAAGCCTGGGGCCTAGTGTACCACCTGAGGCATATGTAGATTATCTGATAAGGGCCCCTTAGAATGACTCAGACCACGCAGCATTATGATCGAAAGCCAATTCTGTTTATTGCACAGTGCAAGCCTTTCTTATAGTAACATACAGGGTTAAGGGGATGACACGTTAGAACCGCGTCATCTTACACAGTTATACAGAGCAATTTACAAGGAAAAACTGGAACATGAGTTTCTCATAACAATATTTACAGAGTCATAACAAACTACCATCTGCAGAGACAACCGAGTGTCTAAAGCCTCTTGTTTACATTATCTTATTCTATCTTACTTCTAGGCATTAGGCCAGGGTACATTGGCAAGGCCGAATAGCTAAAGAAACTCATAACATGCATATAATTCTGACTGCATAATACCCCAGTATAATAAAGTCTATTCATTACAAAATGGCTGCGAGGAACAAGATGGCTGTGAAGAACAAGATGGCTGCCATCAGGTTCATATTACCCCTAACATACCATCCTTTTATTCTAACAGAATAACATAAAAATAGACAGGCATAGAAAATTAGTAAAGCCTTATATTATGGTAACAGAACTCTGTGAGAATACTAAAGAGAAAAATATTCCTATGTCGTGATATACTGTTATAGACTAATTGTCACTGCATATAGGTACAATCCCTCCAATACATTCCATCTATCTTCCAGCCTTCCCAAAACTACCGGTCTACCAGCACAGAGAGCCAACCAGCCCCCCATCTACCCCCAAACAACGCTGCATTGTCTATCTCTCCACCTGCATTGCTAGCACCCCCCAATATGTCCAACAGTTCCTTTTCCACAGTAAAGCATGACATAGCAACAGCACAACTGTCTCTAGGTGGCCTCTGAACACTTTAAGAACAGTCTTTGTCCATTTGAGAGCGCTGCACCTTGACACTTTGCTATAATACAGTTCTCCAACAGTTAATTTGCAGTAGGGGTGCTTATCCACGGTTCTTCCGCAGGGAGATACTGGAAATCTGATGGTTTGTTCATGGGGTAGACAAGGCAACCAGTGGATACCCATGGCAAGCAGACACTCGAGTCACAGGGAGTCTAGGAAGCAAACAGAAACAGTACAGGATGAGTACACACCGAAATACAATCACAATTATGTCCAAATAAAATGTCACTTTCATCCTATGTCATTTAAAATCAAACAAAACATTGTTGATATATAATACAAACTAAATACATTGACATTTCTCAGAGAATAATTTACAACTTCTCTATACACTTTTAAATGTTACTTCATGAATACTAAGCAAGTGAAAACCTGTCAGACTTCATCAAGGGCCTGACTGGTTATGCTAAAACTTATGCTAAGGCCTGCCCTGTAGTAAGAATGGAAAAAAAGAAAAACAGTCAATGAAAATAAATGAATTTCTTTACAATATCACTTTGAACTTCTAAAAAATAAAAGAACCTTGTGTTGCTTTATTCTGGATGGCTGCTATCTATAATGTTTATAATTCTCCAACCTAAATTCTCTCACACTCCTGTATGAGGAAAGCATACAAACAGAACATCATTTAAAACTAAAAGTTCTTTTAAAGGTAATCACATCTTTATGGTAAGAATTACTCTCTTTGACAAACATCAGGAATGACCAAATTCACTTTGCAGATACTATACTAATTAACAAAAGGGAAAAATACATTTGCTTTCATAACCTATAATTATGCTATTCCCTGAACAAACATTTCTCTGTATATTTACTATAAACTTCTAGCTTAGATGTGTCCTCCTTATGTTCTAAAGGGTGAAGGGTCTAAAATATTATTCTATGTTGCAGCATTTTCCTTAAACCTATTTTCTATACTCAGTGGGCCATTCAATAGAGTACAATACTGCGAAGTTCACAGTTACACTTATCTAAAGGGTTACTTTGTTACGCACATAAACTACCATGTGCACTAATACCAATGAAGCATATGATTTCTTAGACCAAATATGATCAATAAAAATAAAACAAATACAAAAAAATACAAAACAAGCAATATAAGGAATGGAGTTAAAACAATACTCCCCTAATTTAATTGGTTGATCCTGTAACAGCATAACAGGACTTCCATATCGAGCGGTAAGGCACAGTCCAGAGAAGGATAGTCTTTATGTCCTGAAGACACACATCAGAGAAAACAGTCATGGATTACCCAGAGTCCAGTTCTGGGGCTGGTACCAGCATGCAAAGCAAAGAATGGATCCAAAGATAGTTCAGTAACTTTTTTTACTGCAGTATGATGGTTAAAACAAGCTTGACAAAAGGTCTTTCATCTTTATCTTTTCTTTCTTTAAAGGTTTACTTGCTTTCAATCTTTAATCTTTTGAAGAGTGCACTTATGGAATTTTGCCTGTACAGATTTTACCTAAATATGGAAACTCAAAAATAATTCAGTTAGTGTGTTTCAATCTCTGAAGACAGCATACTCTCATCCTGCAAATACAAATATAGTGTTAAGAACCACATAGAAAAATAAAACATTTTAGGCATCTGAAATTAACACAATAACATTGTACGAGGAGATTCAAAACGTTTTAGGTTCACCTCCTAAAAATAATCTCCTCCATTACATAAAGATATTCATCAATACTCATCAATACTTCCCCCATGTTTGCGTAAAACATCTCATGTGACACGCAAACACAAGATAACAAGAAACTAAACGATAAATCATGCACTCCACTCATGCAGAGACAATTCTCAATAGCAAGCAAAATGAAATACACTTCACAATTCAATATGCTGTCCACAAAAGAGAAAAACATAACAAACAATGAAAACCAATTGTTCTTGTCTTACACAAAACGAAACATTAGCTGCTGACACAACTTTCAAACAACCACAATTAACTTAGAATGCAACACATATTCTGACATTCGCTGAAATGCAACACACTCAGAACATGACAAACAATTAAAAACATCCACTATGTACAAAACTTTAATATCACACAAAGAAAGCAATCACAGCAGATGCCCAAGAAACTTAAGTTGCAGATTGCACAAATAAAATGGCGCTTATTTGGGAAAGATCAGATAACCACAGTAGCCACTGTTAAAGGGACATTCTAGGATAAATGAAAATTCATTATTCAGATAGGACTTTTAATTTTAACCAACCTTCCTAGATTAAACCAAACATAGGTAGGCTTATATGCTAATTTTTTAAACCTTTGAGGACTGCCTCTTATCACAGGCTGTATAAATCTCATTACAACACCAAGAGACAGAATACACGTAAGCCATATAAATAAAACCAAAACTGTGAACAGATAAATTAGCTAGTTATACAAATGCAGTAGAATCAGATAAACTGTGCATCATTTGTTTTAGGGGTGTTTATTTCTAGACACCTTATAGACCATGGCTTAACTGTTAAGCAGCAATCAAAGTCATTGCAATAATAGTGGTAGACTAGTTAATAACCAAATAACTATATATTTTACAGTGTCACTGAAATCACTTCATTAAATAATATCTCATTTATTTATTGAACGCAGTGGGGGTTATTTTAAATAACAAAGAGTTATATCGGGGAGATACAGTTTGACAGCCCCAGAAATAAAATTATCATTTTTTAAGCTATATTCTATGACAGAATATAATATAAATACTTGTTTCTTTGTAGTGAGCAATTTATAGTTATCATTTTTTTATAACATAGAACACCAGTACTGCCGCTTTAAATGTACAGTGCAAATTGTTCTCTCTCTAACAAAGCCAAACACAAGAGAGAAACTTCTTTTCTTTTTTTTTTAAAGAAAAGCAAAACATGCACAGTGTTATCATTCTTCTCAAGGATAGTAAGGCAAGCTCAAAGTTTCATTTTTACTTAAAGGAGAAACACTGTTTACTGCTTAAAAATATAAAATTCACACTAAAACTTGATAAATGCTAATTAGTTTAACCACAACAAAATTATTGGATTTAGTATTGTGTATAAATTGATATTCACCATTCTGCAGCTCTCCAGCCAAATATAATCAATTGCATATAACACAAAAATAAGCTTTCTACAAAAGAATACTAATACAATTTCCCCTTTAAATTATTCCCAATGATCCTTATAATAAAAAAATGCATACTGACGTTCATGAAATAGCCTAAACAAGCATAAGCAGCATAAGAACGCACTCACAGCGGGATGCAGGCTAATTAAAGGGACATTTTACCCAAACGCAAAAATAATCTTTAATTGAAACTGCTAACACAGTGAAATATACTAGTGTTAGGCTCACAGTAAACCTCATCGTCTTTTATGTAAATATTCCCTTAAATTCTCAGATGTTATATCAGTTTTCCTGTATCCCTTTAAATATTTTCACTCCTCTGTTTTTTCTCGTTTTTTTTCCTTTTCTGTCCGCTAGTCTCACGGATCCCTACACTAAAATTGTAGACAACTTATCACTTCAGTTTGCATTACAGAGAGAATTAAGTTATGCTGCAAAAAAAATATCTGCTATCTGAACAGCAAATTTAAAATAAATATATACAAAGAAAGGTCTCTAAAAATATATTTAGCAAACTACTAATACAGGGTTATTGCACTGGTTCTTTAACTAATAAAATGACAATTTTCTATTGCTCCGTCTACGCACTGAGCTCTGATTTTCCAGACAAATATAAGATAATATGCCGCTTGTATAACAAGTCATGGACAATACATTAATAGCAACACCTTGTTACAGTGAACCGTCCCTTTAAGGACTAACCATTCATCACGCAAATTACATATGTATATCCTAACCACAATCTAGGCTGCTTGTATGATTTACCACACCAATTTCACCTCTGTACTGTAGCATGACCTGCAGATTAATTTACTTGCAACAAAAACAGACGCCCTTTTAGAAAAACTTTCAATTACAGCCTATAAATATATTTCATTGTGTGCACCCACGCCGTGCACAGACCTTACAAATACAACATACGTTAACCCATTAATCATACCAGAAACAGTTTCATATTTACCAGAGCGTGACAAAAAATCACACACCATCGCACTTTCAAAGCCGTTACTTCACTTGCAAAAACAATATCATATCTTTACATGCCGAACAACAATTATCACTTAAAACTAAAACTGCATATGAATACCACATACTTAAAACATGCTGGTGACTTTAAAATACAGGTATATAAAATAACATGACCAAATATCTTCTAAAAACGTCTGATTTCCCAGCAGAGAAACAGAAGGAAACATTATTACGATACAGACACACAAGTTCATTTCATCTCGCATACCAAAGATTCACTCCCTTTTTCCTTTTCTCAGAAAAACATCTAATTTATAGCGTACGACATACATATAAAATTTACCAGATTACCCCATCACCAAATCCAAAATGCATTCTTTATTTTTTTTCTTTCCGATTCCACGCAAAATGGCCATTTTTTTTGCCTGGAGTGGGATAATCATTTTCAAATAATACATTCTGTTTTTGGTTTAAAGCAAATCTGTTACACTCATACCACAGTGAGAACCTACAGACCATCACACATTATGCATCTCAATATACAAAATTTCATTTTTGTTACTGCAAGCAAACAAAAAAATCTTACAAACGGAGACAGGATTTCTTTTCTCTCTTTTTTTTTTTTATTTTCTTTTCTGAGCTATGTGCGCGCTCAGTGGTGGCCCCCCTTCTTTGCCTGCTACATTCTTTAACACAGAGATTTCTCTATTTATCAAACAGCAGTACTTACTGACAGTGTTTTAAAAAAATATTTCTGTCTTTTGCAGAAACTATTAACTCTTCTTTTCTTTTACCTTATACATGTAATTTTCTCTGTGCAATCTTATCTATGAGCAGTTCCCCTTTCTCAATACAATAATAGCCACAATTAACATGCACAGCCACTTAATATTTTCTACGCACAGCATCATTTTATATAGCAGCAAAAGCAAGCATCAGATATCAACATGAGCTTCAGGTGGGTAACAAAACTCTATTATGGGAATGAATATGGGAAACTTCAACACACATGAGACTTACTCACTTCACTGCCAAGTTCGCCCGGGGGACCTTATCTTAAAAGAACCTCCCGTCAACTGGCATTCATATATTACTTGCGCGCTTATCACCGACAGGACTCACAATACCTGTCGTGTCCCAGCACAGGACTGATTACCTGTCTGGAGGGGTTATCACAACTGCCGGCAGGACTATAACCTCCGCAAACCTGTGCTTCAACCACAGGAACCCCTTTAACCCTTTATCATATATTATCAACACCTATTACCAGACTAAATTTAGGTTCAAATTCACAGAAGGAAAGCATGGTAAAAGCACTCATACTTACGCACTGCGAATCCCACTTCTGACACCAAAACTGTTAGGTGTCCCCTTCAGGGGGTAAGTGTCAGTGCAGGCCAAAGCCTGGGGCCTAGTGTACCACCTGAGGCATATGTAGATTATCTGATAAGGGCCCCTTAGAATGACTCAGACCACGCAGCATTATGATCGAAAGCCAATTCTGTTTATTGCACAGTGCAAGCCTTTCTTATAGTAACATACAGGGTTAAGGGGATGACACGTTAGAACCGCGTCATCTTACACAGTTATACAGAGCAATTTACAAGGAAAAACTGGAACATGAGTTTCTCATAACAATATTTACAGAGTCATAACAAACTACCATCTGCAGAGACAACCGAGTGTCTAAAGCCTCTTGTTTACATTATCTTATTCTATCTTACTTCTAGGCATTAGGCCAGGGTACATTGGCAAGGCCGAATAGCTAAAGAAACTCATAACATGCATATAATTCTCACTGCATAATACCCCAGTATAATAAAGTCTATTCATTACAAAATGGCTGTGAGGAACAAGATGGCTGTGAAGAACAAGATGGCTGCCATCAGGTTCATATTACCCCTAACAATGCACCTCTCAAATGGATGAGTCAAAATAAGGATAATAATAGTAGAGTTACACGCTGGTTCCTTAGTTTGCAACCCTATCACTTCTCAGTAGAACAAAGGTCAGGAAGTAAACAGGGAAATCCTGATGGCCTTTCAAGTTTGCATACGCTTTTGGCCATGGTCGCTCACCCCACTAGGTCTGAGCTGGGGGGAAGGAATGCGTGACAGAACCCAAGGCATAGTATTAGAAGGAGTCTATAGACCCCAAAAGTGCTGCAGTGCAGGGTATGGTCTGACAACCCCAGGGAGAATAGTTGTGTTTTTTTAATACATAAAGAAAATAAGTGATTTATTTCTGGGTCCCTGGGGTGGAGCATTTGGAGAGTAGGGTGGTCCAGTGCAACACCCCGCAGTTTGCAGGCAGCACATCATGTGAGAAAGTCCAGTCCAGGAATTCCGTCTCACCCAGCTCGCTACTCACCTGCATGTGGTAATTGACAGCAGGTGCTAATAAAAATCCCCAGTCAGGGATTCAGAGTCAGAATGTCAGCAGTAAGGGAAACTGCAACACTCCCCTGAGAGACTGAGAGGAATTATCTCTAAAGGAAAAACAAAGTTTGAAAGTTCTGCATTTGTCTTTTGTGAAAAGCTACTTAGTGCAGTTAGTTGTACTTGTTAGTAAGAGCTCAGTGGAGCAGGCCTGTTTTATTTATGTTTATTTTGCCTGTGTTTGCCAGACCTGTTAATAAACGGACTAAATTTTATAAAGCTACAACCTTGTGTGGTGTTTCCAGCTTTGAAGACTGTGTGATTGCAAGATATTATATATATATATATATATATATATATATATATACATACACACACGTACATATATACAGTCATGGACAAAAATATTGGCATCCCTGCATTTCTGTCAGATAATGCACCACTTCGCCCAATTACAAATGTTTAGGCATTCTCATTTGTATTTATTTTGTTTGTATTGGTATGACACAAAAAAGTGGAGAAAAAAAAGCCAAATCTGACACATTCCACACAAAACTCCAAAAATGGGCTGGACAAAATTATTGGCACCCTCAATGCCTGAAGCAGCAAAGCAACCCCCAACCATCAGTAAACCTCCACCATGTTTGACTGTATTCTTTTCTTTAAAAGCCTTAGTAGTATGATGGGCTTTACCAAAAAAATCTGTATTTTTGTTTTCTGTCCACAGCACATTCTTCCAAAAGGATTTTGGCTTCCTCAGGTAAGTTTTGGAAAACTCCAATCTGGCTTTTTTATGTTTCTGTGTCAGCAGTGGGGTCCTCCTGGGTCTCCTACCATAGCAACCCTTTTCATTCAGATAGTGACGTATAGTGCAAGCAGACACATTTGTACCCTGTGCCTGAAGGTCAGCTTGAATTTGTCTGGAAGTTGATTGAGGTTCTTTATCCACCATTCAAACAATCCTTTGTTGCTTTGCTTTGATCAATTTTTCTCCTTCGTCCACTTCCAGGGAGATTAGCTACAGTGCCATGGGCTGTAAACTTCTTGACAATGTTGTGGATGGACACAGGAACATTAAGATCTCTGGAGATGGACTTGTAGCCTTGAGATTGTCCATGCATTTAAACAATTTTTGTTCTCAAATCCTCAGACAATTCTTTGCTGCTCTTTCTCTTCTCCATGCTCAGTGTGGCACACAGACACACAACAGAAAGCTTGAGTACATTTTTCACCATTTTAACTGGTTGCCGGTGTGATTTCTATATTGCCAACACCTGTTAATTTATACAGGTGAGTTTAATTACAAATTACAGGAGAATCACAAACTTGGAATGCAATTAAATCTTACAATTTTGAGAAGGTGCCAATAGTTTTGTCCAGTCCATTTTTGGAGTTTTGCTTGGAATGTGTCAGATTTGGCTTTTTTTTTCTCCGCTTTTTTGTGTCATACCAATACAAACAAAATAAATACGAGAATGCCTAAACAATTATAATTGCCACAATTTTGTGGGCAAAGTGGGGCATTATCTGACATTAGTGCACAAATATCCTTGTTTCGATAGAGGAGATGAACAATTTAGGCATCCGGAATCTTTGCTGATTACAATAATGTGGATGATGCACTTCAGGATGCCTTGTTTACACCGGTAATACGCATCTGCCGAAACTTAAAGTCCCCGGCTTTCAAACTACAAATGTGTCGGGGCACTCTGAGGCCTCCAGCTCTAGCCGGCTATCTAATACTGCACTCCCACAGATATAGACCGTCACGGGCACTATAAGGGGACAATGCCAGCACTGCTGGATCACCACGTGGAGGAATCCACTAAAGGTATGAAAACCTCAAAATACAGCAGCACTAATAACTGACTCTGAAAATCAGGCCCCTATCACACACTCTGCAGGCACTAAAGTTATTTAAGGTACAGCAATTATAAAATCCTCATAACAAAGCTAACTTTAAGGAGCATAAGTTATAAGCTTCTAAACAGGGATTATTAAAGGCAGCATAAGCCTTACATTTTAAAACAGCCTGACAAAACTGACAGTAAAAAAACGGCCAAAAGACTTTTCTTTCTGCCCATTTAGGGTACCATAAAAATTTGGCCACAGGACTGTATTATTGAACATCCCATTAGATCACTGTTCAACAGCAGAGTTCTCTTACAGCCATTAAGTGGAAACACTGCATATTAGTATAGTAAGGAAGATTTACTACTTATATCATCAGTTTATCATGGCTTCTAAGAAACTTAAAACACGACAAACAAACAAAATCCTCATGTACTCGAGGACAAACAGTGGCATCCTTTTTTTAATCAAACAGAAGGGCCATCTACACCCCCTCTACAGGACCCATCTCCTCAGAGGCCATCTTCTCTGCAAAGCCTGCAAGCCACAGAAAAGTCAGGACAAGAAATTATCAAAGTTCCAGCTGTGGTCTTATCCGCTTTACCATCTAAACAAGATATAGCAGACATAGTATGTGCTTACATCCATGAGGAGCTAGACCTTAAACAAGACATAAATACACTTGGCTTCAGAGTCGAAGCACTTGAGGATGGGACAGATAACATGCGGGAAGAATTTAATAAAATACAATCTCATGTGGACTCTTATCACTCAACTATTGATGCCCTGCATACTAAAATTAAAGACTTAGAAAACAGGAGCAGAAGAAAAAATCTTCGTATTTGGGGGTACCTGAGTCAGTTCTTTCTAAGGATCTACCAACATACCTACCTGCTCTATTTACCCACCTCAGAGGCAATAATTCTAAAGAAGAAATTCCTTGGGACAGGGCTTGTGACAAGACCAATCTCGCCACGGTGCATTGGAGGAGCCTGGTTGCCAGCCTGCTGCCTTTAGACTATGGCCCCATGTTGAAACACTTGATTTTCCCCTACAAAGGGTCAAGCCGGGTCTGCCGGAGTATCCCACCAGGAGGGAGCCGTGTGACAGACCCCTCTGTCCTGGAACTATGTGGCTCTCCTGGTTAATTTGTGTGGATTCGTAGGATTTCCTGTTCGTACTTCCCCGTTCGTATTTGTTTTTCTAATCTCCCGGACACGGATGAAACTGTCAACCTCCCTACGGATTATGGATTCGGGCATTATGTTTAAGTCACCCTGTGCCCATTATAGGTATTGGGTGTGAATCCAACAGTACTTAAGGGGTTAACTCTCCCCTTGTTCAGTTTTGAGAAACTGTATTTTCTGAGACAGGTTTCCTGGCATCATCTATTGTTTACTGTAATTAGGTTTAGGTGATACGCGTTCCCCTTGTTTAATCACCTCCAGAGTCTATACTGCTAGGTGCCAGGAAGGAATCCATTGTTTTCTTGTGTTTGATTGTTTATTTGGTTATGTAATGTAATACTATTGTATCCTGTAAAAGGGCGTCTTCCCTCTATCCATGGAGGTAATTGGATTTCTTCCCAATTATCCCCAGGATAGAGAGGAGGGGTTTACTGGTACCAAGGGGAGCGTTTATGCCCGAGTCACTGTGATTGGCTAATGTACTATACTCGTCCCAATCTCCGATCTGGTCCCCTAGGGGAGTGTCCACCAGGTGGGAGACCTGCATAAATACTGGTCATATAGCCCTCAATAAAGAGAGATTTTTCTGTTTTACCCTCAAGGCGGAGCTTGGTCTCGGTCTTGGGGGGGGGATTTACTGTATGCTGTTAGAGACTGATTGCTAGGAGGGTCAGCCACTGTGTTGCTTTCCCTGTTCAGCTGCTAGCAGCTATTCGTGAGGTTCCGGTTCGGGAGTTTGGTGTTCTGCGGTAGCTACCTGTGTCTCGGTAAGGGAAGATCTACTAAACGGCGGTTTAACCCTTTTATGCTTGGGGGTGCCGTAACAATTGGTGGCAGCGGTGGGATCGTTCCCACAGTCAGAAGGACAGCTACAGGAGACACCATTCCCTGGATTTACAAGTTGGAAGCAACGCATGTCCCAGTACAGCGCCCCTAAAAGCAACAGAATGGAACCAGCAGGGTTATACGAGGAGGACCTGGATGGCCGGGATGCATTAAGAAAAGGCATCTGGTACCAGGCCCTGGATAATGTACAATACCAGCGGGGTGAGAGTCTCCCCAGTGAAGAGCAGCGGTTGCAGAAGCAAGTGGCCCTGCGGATGCCCTTCCTGGGAGAGCAGCCCCTGGAAGAATGGATGAAGGAACTAGAGCACCGGGTATGGCTGGAGGAAGCCTACCAGGTGCTCTGGTGGTAGACCCAGATCCAGACCCGTTCAGCTTGGAAGATATTGTGGAGATTTACTGTGATGGACCCCAGATGGCCGGTGGAGATGGGACCGAGGTCTCTCCACCGATCCTGCAGGGAATTGGGAGCCCAGTCTCCATTCCCCAGCGGCAGGCTGAGTTACAGGGGGCAGAGACAGTTGGTCCTGCCCCCAGCAGCAGAGGGATACGCAGGGAATTGGGAGCCCAGTCTCCATTCCCGAGCGGCAGGCTGAGTTACAGGGGGCAGAGACAGTCGGTTCTGCCCCCATCAGCAGAGTGATATGCAGGGAATTGGGAGCCCAGTCTCCATTCCCCAGTGGCAGGCTGAGTTACAGAGGGCAGAGACAGTCGGTTCTGCCCCCCCCATCAGCAGAGTGATATGCAGGGAATTGGGAGCCCAGTCTCCATTCCCCAGCGGCTGGAAGTATGTATGGGAGAGGAGCTTGTTACCCCCTCTCCCCAGCGGCGGCTTGATGCACCAGGGGGAGACAGTAAGCCCCACAACCGTGCAGATGGGACCGTGGTCTCTGCACTTACAGCACAGGGGGTAGACACAGTCGGTCCTGTCCCCCAGCAACAGGGCTGTTTAGCCAAAGGGGAGATGATCGGTCTCCCCCTCCAGCCGCCAGGCTCCCATCAGGCTACTTTCGTGGTAGTGCTAGCACCCGGGCAGAGTACAGCTGGTCTCTGCCCACATCGCAACCCACCAATTCAGTGTACCGGTTCCCCACACAGCTGTGGTGAGGCACCTGGACATGGACAAGTTTTCCCCGTACTCAGGTGTAGTAACCATTTATTGTGGGTGGGCTGTACTACTAATTTTGTTTTATGGGTGGGTTGCTGGACTAACCAGGGCACTGACCGGCAGGAGGTCAGATACCCTGTTAGTCTGTTTGGAAAAGGGGAGAGATGTGACGAGACCAATCTTGCCACGGTGCATTGGAGGAGCCTGGTTGCCAGCCTGCTGCCTTTAGACTATGGCCCCATGTTGAAACACTTGATTTTCCCCTACAAAGGGTCAAGCCGGGTCTGCCTGAGTGTCCCACCAGGAGGGAGCCGTGAGACAGACCCCTCTGTCCTGGAATTATGTGGCTCTCCTGGTTAATTCGTGTGGATTCATAGGATTTCCTGTCCGTACTTCCCCGTTCGTATTTGTTTTTCTAATCTCCCGAACACCACTGAAACTGTCAACCTCCCTATGGATTATGGATTTGGGCATTATGTTTAAGTCACCCTGTGCCCATTATAGGTACAGGGTGTGAATCCAACAGTACTGAAGGGGTTAACTCTCCCCTTGTTCAGTTTTGAGAAACTGTATTTTCTGAGATAGGTTTCTTGGCATCAGCTAATTGTTTACTGTAATTAGGTTTAGGTGATACGCGTTCCCCTTGTTTAATCACCTCCAGAGTCCAGACTGCTAGGTGCCAGGAAGGAATCCATTGTTTTCTTGTGTTTGATTGTTTATTTGGTTATGTAATGTAATCCTATTGTATCCTGTAAAAGGGCGTCTTCCCTCTATCCATGGAGGTAATTGGATTTCTTCCCAATTATCCCCAGGATAGAGAGGGGTTTACTGGTACCAAGGGGAGCATTTATGCCCGAGTCACTGTGATTGGCTAATGTACTATACTCGTCCCAATCTCCCATCTGGTCCCCTAGGGGAGTGTCCACCAGGTGGGAGACCTGCATAAATACCGGGCATATAGCCCTCAATAAAGAGAGATTTTTCTGTTTTACCCTCAAGGCGGAGCTTGGTCTCGTTCTTGGGGGGGGATTTACTGTATGCTGTTAGAGACTGATTGCCAGGAGGGTAAGCCGCTGGGGTGCTTTCCCTGTTCAGCTGCTAGCAGCTATTCGTGAGGTTCCGGTTCGGGAGTTTGGTGTTCTGCGGTAGCTACCTGTGTCTCAGTAAGGGAAAATCTACTAAACGGCGGTTTAACCCTTTTATGCTTGGGGGTGCCGTAACAGGGCTCATAGAGCTCTTCGCCCCAAACCTGCTGACTCTGCACCGCCCAGAGATATCATAATAACATTTAAAAACTACAGGGACAAAGAAGAACTCCTCAATTTGTCCAGAAAGAACCAACATGTAAGGTTCCGTGGCACAGTTATTCAATTTTACTCAGATCTGTTGCAGAGAATGCTGCAAATAAGGAAGGAATTCTCGCCACTTACAGATGGGGATGGGGTTTCCCAACTCATATCCTAGTGATACATGAGGACAGACGTCTTATCTGCAAGATGCTTCGGATGTGCAAAGATTCTGCAACACATTGGGCCTGGACTTACCAGATTTACCCTCACTGTCAGCCCCTAAGTCTTCCGGATCACCTCAACAAGACCATGCTCATACTTGGTCTACAGTACCTAGCAAACATCCAAGGAAACCTTCATCTAACCCAAGGATGGAATCAAAAGCTCCAATCATCTACATCATCCCGTCTCAAGACCTAAACTCAACAGGAAACTGAAACAAATCATCATTTTCTAAGGCCTAAGAGTACTCTATAGATGCCAAGCTGATAGAACCCAAAGGATTGAGCATAATTGGATGAAAGATAACAGGCATCGTGATAGATCTTCAAACTGTGAGTAATATACTTTTACCTTCAAGGTATAAGGCCTACCCTTAAACAAATATGGACAGACCTTCTCATATGGTGGAGACACCATTGACATACCCAATGTCTGTTTGATAATGACTATTTGAATAATGGCCTTAAGTTTAAATGTCTCACCTGGACTACCAAGCCGAGAAAATCTGTAGTGTTTTCGAGAGACTGCTGATATGGCGTCTCCTCTTAAGATTTCACATGAATAATAACTTTTTGATGTGCATTATGTTCCCCCACTATGTACAAGTTAATATTTTATATATATATAGTATTACCCACTTCTTCTAACCTCCCATTTTGTTCAGTTAAGGTGACGAGATAGATGGTTGTCTGCATTGATCATGCTGGCCGTCTAAATAGTTCCCTCTGGCACAGGATGCCAGGTTCTGAATTGTATTACTGTTCTAATTATTACTTATGTTATTGTGATTGTATTTGTTCTAGTTACAGGTTTATGTTTTCACTGTTTTTTCTTTACTTATGCCGTCTTAATGTCAACACTAAAACTAGACATGAATATGACAAAACATCCCCAATCACTCTATTTCCTTTAATACTAATATAATGACCATAAAACCCACCCTATCTCCATTATAACCCAAAATGCTAAAGGGTTGAACTCCCCTTGTAAACAATCTCAGGCCTTCTCAGTTCTACACAAACGGGGAGTTGACATTCTTCTACTACAGGAGACTCATTTTAAAAAAGCACAAATACCTAAGTACTTTGGCAAGTATTATACCCAATATTACCACAGTACAGCCCCCACAAAACACTGTGGAGTGAGTATCTTATTCCGCAGACAAATCCCTTTTACATTGTCACAGTTAGTTAAAGACACAGAAGGCAGCTTTTTGGGAATCGTGGGACTATTATATGGAAGACCAATCACACTCATTAATATTTATGCTCCCAACACAAACCATATACCCTTCTTTCAAGCACTTTTTTGCAAACGAGTAGATATATCCAAAGGCCCAGTGTTCATTGGGGGAGGCTTTAATTTTCCATTTCAGCCATCGCTAGATAACTCAAACCCAACTTCTAGAGTCTCAAAACATATGGTATCTTATTTTTGGAAGGCCCTTAAAGAACATAATGTATATGACATCTGGAGATTTATACTCCCCACTACTAGAGACTATACTTTCTTTTCTCACCCTTCTCACACATATAGTATTATATCATAACGAATCAGATAGGACTACCATTATCAACTATTCCCCCTACTGCCTGGTCGGACCATTCTGCAGTGCTGATAGCAGTCAACTGGCCCAATACCTCATCATCCCCATATCAATGGCGCCTGGATGACCCGCTCCTATCTGACCAACTTTTCATTGACCACCTCAACACCTCCCTGATGGAATACTTTAGCATTAACACCGGTTCAGTGTCAAATCCCTTTACCCTTTGGGAAGCCCACAAATGCACTATACAAGGGAAAATAATTAAATGTAAAGCCCAAATACTGAAGACCCCAAGACAAATATGACAGTTTAACTTCAAAACTAACTCAACTAGACTACAACCTTAAACAAGACCCCGCCAATACTTGTATAATAAATGAGATTAACACTATATGAGATCAGCTCAACAAGTTCCTAGCAATAGAGTACCAAAATGTCTCTTTAAAAATAAAACAAATTATACCACAAGGAAAATAAAGCAGGCAAAATGCTAGCCAGAACTTTAAAAAGAACTAACCTAAAATCATTTATAGATGAGATTAAAACTCAACAGAATACCAGAGTACAGACTACTCCAGAAATACGTAATCAATTTTATCAATATTATTCAGATTTATATAATCTCCCCCAAAATGTTAATTCCAAAGATACAGACAACACAGCAGCCTTAAGAGCCTATTTAGATACATGCAATGTATCTGCACTTACCTCAACCCAAATTGAAGCTTTAGAATTATCAATAACCCCATCTGAGATAGCATTAGCTATAAAATACCTTAAAGTTGAAAAAGTCTGGGTCCTGATGGGTTTTCAGCTAAATATTACCAAACCTTTGTGTCAATTCTCCTACCACATTTATTGAACATATATAACAAAGTCTCACCCTCTAAACCCTTCCCACCATCAATGGTAGAGGCACATTTGGTAGTATTACCCAAGCCAGGAAACCCCCCAAATGTTCACCCTATTTCACTCCTTAATATTGATGCTAAAATATATACAAAAATATTAGCCAAACACATGAACAATTTACTTCCCCACCTGGTTAATATCAATGAAGTGGGATTTACACCATATAGAGAGGCCTGAGATAATACCATGAAAATCATTAATTTAATAGAATATGTCACAAAAAAACAACACTGACTATATTTGCATCCATGGACGCGGAGAAAGCCTTCGATAGATTAAATTGGAATTTCCTTAAACAAACTTTAATTAAATTTAAATTCTCTTGAAAGTCTTCGTTTTATACAGCGCCCAAAATGCTAAAATAAGACTTAATGACTCTCTATCATCATCTTTCCCAATTTACAATGGCACAAGACAAGGTTGTCCTCTAGCCCCTCTCCTATTTGCTTTAACAATAGAAGTCCTTGCTGCCAGAATTAGACAAAATAAGAAAATCTCAGGTATGAAAATATATGACAGAGTATAAAACTTCCCTATATGCCAATGATATATTCCTTACCCTTACTGATCCCTTACTATCTTTAAGTGAACTCAATAAGGAATTTGATTCATACAGCCTCTACTCTAATTTTAAAATAAACGCCTCAAAATCTGAGTTCATGAGTATAGCAGTCCTGGAAACAATCACAAATCAGATCATGACGATTTACTCCTATTCATACCGTAAATCATCGCTAAAATACCTAGGCATACAAATAACTAATGACCCATCAACCCTATTCTCAGCAAACTACCAACCTATGTTGAAGAGCATCCAACAAGAATTAAATTCTTGGTACAATAAAAACTTATCCTGGCTTGGGAGACTACATGCTATAAAGATGTTGATTCTCTCCAAGATTTTATACATTTTCCAGACAATACCAATTAATCTCCCTATGACCTTCCTTAACAAACTTCAAGGTATACTGAATACTTATTTTTGGCACAATAAACCCCCACTAATCGCCATATCTGTTATTTATAGACCTAAAACTAAAGGAGGGTTGGGTATGCCGCAATTACAAAACTACCAAGTAGCGGGTATGTTCACACACATTGTAGATTGGTGTAAACCCTCAGAACACAAAGAATGGGTACAAATGGAACATGACTTAGCAAGAAATAGACAATTGGGAGCCAGCTGCTGGATCCCCCGCACCCATAGGGGTATATTTATTAAAGTACAAGCGGACATGATACTATGTAGCGTATCATGTCCGCTGCACATCGATAAATGCAGACAGCATACAGAGCTTGATAAATCGGCCCCATAGAGTCTTAGATCCCTTTGCAGCTACAACAACTAGGCTGACGTTTGATCTCTGGAACAAATACATTGCTAAAGGTTATAGCATTTCCACAGTTCCTTCACTATTAACCCCTCAACGAGACAACCCAGAATTCCAGATATGTCCCATGTTCCCGTACACACATTTAACATCTTTACAAGAAATTATTACATGTCACTCTATTCTAAAATAAGGCAAGCTCAAATCCAAAATGGACCTAACAGACATTTATGGCAAAATCTTCACCCCATGGTTTAAATACTTTCAACTTAATCATTTTATCACCTCACACGGTAGGAAAACTCAACTTTGCAGACCCCTTACCCAGTTTGAGTATTTATGCAATTCTACCTATTTCTCTAAGGGTTCCCTTTCTATCATAAACAAAATGCTTCTTGAACACCAGTCACATAAACTTCCATCCAATGCTGCAGAGTGGTCTACTGAACTTCAACAACATATAGCAACTAAAGATTGGGCATTAATATTTATAAATATGAGCAGTCGTACTTCATCTGTTTCCCATATTGAGACAAATCTAAAACTTCTATGCAGATGGTATTACACCCCCTCTAGAAGAGCAAATATTTTTAAACACGCAAAGGATGACTGCTGGAGACTATGTGGGGGGATTGGAGACTACCAACACAAATGGTGGACATGTCCTGATATATTAAAGTACTGGCAAGAGATACAGATTGCCATAGAACATGTTCTAGACATACAAATGCATTAAGACACACATATATATATATATATATATATATATATATACTAAATAACCTTCCTAGAATTAAATGTATAGGTTACTAATCCTTATGCTTAAAGGGACAGTTCACCCCAAATTTTTCTCCCCTTTAAATTGTTCCCAATGATTCATTTTACCTGCTGGAGTGTTTTAAATTGTTTACAATTAGCTCCTTTACCCCTATTTTGGCATTTGAAATAGCTGATTTAGCCTGTGGTATCCCAACCTATACTGAAAGTTTCTATACTGGAATATATTCTATTGAATAGCCTAAGTAAACACAGATAGCAGAAGAGATTGCACTCACAGAGGGGGGCATGATCGTTAAGTAATAAAATTATAATTTTCCATTGTTCTCTCTAAGTATTGAGCTTTGGTTTTCTAGAGAAATATAAGATAAGAAGCAAGTCTGTGTACATAAAAGTGATAACATAATGCGATCTGATAGTACCTGAAGCTCAACCCATTGTAATAGGCTGTGGTTTAAAAGCACAAAACCAGCTACTTCATATACACAAATAAACCAAAACATGCAATTTCTCATTAATGTTATTCTCTGCAGCTGGTATAACAAGTCATTGAAAATACATTCATATAAAAACAATTTTTCAGTGTACTGTCCCTTTAACTGTGCTAAACGACTAATTCCTAGGAAATGGAAGTCAATATCTTTTCCTACTATTGCAGAGTGGGAATCCTTAGTCTCTCATACTTTAATCTTAGAGAAACTCCACTATGTTAATACAAAAAGAACAGGTGATTTTCTATGGGAAGAATACTAACATAATCATAACAGGACAACTCCCCACTCCATGTAGAATATACTTAAGGAATTTAACTATTCAAAGTTATATGTTAATAACACAAATACAAATCTCACAATACTCATAATTACATATTTACATAACAATCTGTATTGAGAGTTGTGTTCTTGATGTATTGATGTAAATGTCAAAGATGTATTGAAATTATGCTTATGCCATTACAATTAATTTTGGAAGACAGTATTTACTGCATAAATTGTATATGTTATTTTTCTTTATTAATAAAAAAACATTAAAAAGGAGAAAAAAAAGAAATGCAAGGGGTGACAATATTTTTGACCATGACTGTATGTATGTGTATGTGTGTGTGATACTGTGTGTATATATATATATATATATATATATATATATATATATATATAAAATCAGATTATAGAGTTTAGAATTTTTAAAGGGGGGCACATTTTAAAATTTTGCCCTGGGTGGCAGATTGTCTAGAAACGGCCCTGGTGAAGGAGCAGTAGAGCAGTGGAGAGCCGAACGCATGTGTGGTGTAGTCGGGCCCGGTTAAAACATTGGGAATCAGTTCTAAGTGTCTGAGCACTATGCTTGTAATTCTATAAGCTTTATTTGTATCTTTACCTCCTTTTGATTAAATAATTATCATGGCCCCTCTAACATAGTGTGTATGACTGTCTATTTGGGTTGTAACTTGAGGTTTGCCTCACTGTAATGTCCTTGTTATCGTCATAAAAAAACATAGAATTAAGGCCCAGTTCAACTTAACTGTCCCTAATTTTCAGCATAATTATTCATAATTACATACAGAAATATGGGTGTTCCATATATATATATATGTTATAGTGCTCCACATTTGTGGATTTGTATTTTTTTTTTTAATAAAATGTTGTTCATTACCTTAAAGGGACATTGTACACTAGATATTTCTTTGCATAAATGTTTTGTAGATGATCTATTTATACAGCCCATCTGGGAGTGTTTTTGTTAAAATGTATAGTTCTTATTTTTAAATAACATTGTGCTGATTTTCAGACTCCTAACCATGCCCCAATGTTTTACATGTATACTGATGTCTACAGGCTCCAGGTTGTGTAATGGGTCGTTTCATATGCCGGGAAAGGGGGGGGGGTTGTGTCTGCCTCTTTCTGCTTTTCCAGCCTAACCTCATCAATAGTGCTAAACTGGGAGCTACTAAGTAAGCTTTAAAAGGCTTTATATTGGATTTTTATAGCAGTACATGCAGTTATATGAAAATTTGTGTATACTGTCACTTTAAATTGTTTTGCTCCCATTTTGTTCATTTGAAAAACTGTAGGATCGTAGTTGGGTGTGGGAATGGGGCGGGGTTGGGGGCAGGGAGACAGGGGGCCCCATTTTGTCATCCTAGAGCCTTTTTTACTTCTTGACTAGGACCCTGACCATTGTAACCTTTTGCTTCACAGGTGATACCAGAAATTGAAAGGAAGCGTGGGATGAAATTTAAACAACATACAGCCACTACATTCAGAAATCAAATAGTTCAAGGGACAAATTACTTAATCAAGGTAACTATCATTTGTACTCACCCAGATTTTAATGTTGTGACCCAGATATTGCAATGCAGGCAGCATGATTATACATCTGACATTTTGTATTGCGCAATAGAATGATATTGGTTAGCCTTTGTGCACTAATGGATGTAAGGAATTTAACACAGGCTAAAAACAAACTGAACATAGCTAAAGAGAGAGAAAGTTCTATATTCATAGAGCAGCCTGTTATTTCTGGGCCTGGAAGGATCTATCTCAATGAGAATTTTCCCCTGACTAGAATCTATGTATGCATGTATACATAATAAAGACTGTTCTACTTCTCTTCACAGATCTATGTGGGAAGTGATGAATATTTGCATGCGAAAATCTTTCAATCTCTTCCCTGTGAAGGAGAAAAAGTGACCCTTCAAGATTTCCAGTCACCCAAGACTAAGGAGGATCCACTTGTCCCTTTCTGAAAATGTGAGGGTCAACCTACTACAAAATAATCTTGGTGTATTCTGGCACCTTAATTATCCTACTGCCAGATCTGCAACGTACCACTGTTACCCAACTTTCTCTCTTAATAAAGTGTTTCATTTTAAAGAGATTTTGTCTTTTTTAAATCAATGGTGAAACCCCTGGGTGCATTGAGTCTATTGGTGTTAATATCTTTGGTAGAACAGTCACTTCTCTAACAGTATCTGTGACCCACATTATACAAAGCAGAGAATGTTTTATGTCATGTTATTTTTTTTTTATTTCTTCATCGCTCAACAGACCAGTTTATTTCATAAATTAATTCAATATGGAGTTACAAAACCATCTTAACGTAAAGTGCAAATATATTATATTAATCACTGCTCTAGTCTTAAATTTGTTCCTACTCTAACCCACACATACATTTCACATTTGTTTATGTCTTTTATTCAGTTTATCATTTTGTTTCTAAAAATATTATACTTTATACTAAGTAATCAAAACTTAAATATTATACTTGATACTAAGTTTCCAATTTACATAACGGCAGTCATATGAACGCATGTTATGGTACAATCTGACACGCCAATGACTTTACTTAGAAAGATCTGATTTTTAGAGATCTACAATTGGAATCCCTATAGGGTACTATAATTAGAGGTGTGCAAATGTACATGACACCATAACTTAACACTGCAATCAATCTACACAATCGTACACCGCCGCAAGCTACATTATCCCTATAAACCCCTAATCTGCTGCCCCTAACATCGCCGACACCTATATTATATTTATTAACCCCTAATCTGTCCCCCCCCAACGTCGCCGCCACCTACCTACACTTATTAACCCCTAATCTGCCGACCGGACCTCGCCGCCACTATAATAAATGTATTAACCCCTAAACCGCCACACTCCCGCCTCGCAAACCCTATAATAAATTGTATTAACCCCTAATCTGCCCTCCCTAACATCGCCGCCACCTAACTTCAAGTATTAACCCCTAATCTGCCGACCGGACCTCGCCGCTACTCTAATAAATGTATTAACCCCTAAAGCTAAGTCTAACCCTAACACCCCCCTAATTTAAATATAATTTAAATCTAACGAAATAAAATTAATCTTATTAAATAAATTATTCCTATTTAAAGCTAAATACCTGTAAAATAAACCCTAATATAGCTACAATATAACGAATAATTATATTGTAGCTATTTTAGGATTTATATTTATTTTACAGGCAAGTTTGTATTTATTTTAACCAGGTACAATAGCTATTAAATAGTTATTTACTATTTAATATCTACCTAGTTAAAATAATTACAAAATTACCTGTAAAATAAATCCTAACCTAAGTTACAATTAAACCTAACACTACACTATCAATAAATTAATTAAATACACTACCTACAATTACCTACAATTAAATAAACTAAACTAAATTACAAAAAAAAACCCCACTAAATTACAAAAACTAAAAAAAGATTACAAGAATATTAGGCTAATTACACCTACTCTAAGCCCCCTAATAAAATAAAAAAGCCCCCCAAAATTATAAAGGTCCCTACCCTATTCTAAATTAAAAAGTTTAAATAGGAATACTTTAGTTAATAAGATTTTTTTTTTTTCGTTATATTAAAATTATATTTAACTTAGGGGGGTGTTAGGGTTAGACTTAGCTTTAGGGGTTAATACATTTATTAGAGTAGCGGTGAGGTCCGGTCGGCAGATTAGGGGTTAATACTTGAAGTTAGGTGGCGGCGACGTTGGGAGGGCAGATTAGGGGTTAATACTATTTATTATAGGGTTTGCGAGGCGGGAGTGCGGCGGTTTAGGGGTTAATACATTTATTATAGTGGCGGTGAGGTCTGGTCGGCAGATTAGGGGTTAATACTTGTAGTTAGGTGGTGGCGACGTTGGGGGGGCAGATTAGGGGTTAATAGATATTATGTAGGTGTCGGCGATGTTAGGGGCAGCAGATTAGGGGTTAAAAATATTTATTATAGTGGCGGCGATGTGGGGGGACCTCGGTTTAGGGGTACATAGGTATTTTATGTGTGTTAGTGTACTTTAGAGCACTTTAGTTAAGAGCTTTATAAACTGGCGTTAGCCCAGAAAGCTCTTAACTACAGCCTTTCCATGGGTGGTAGGAGTTTTGTCGGTAGAGGTGTAACGCTCACTTCAGCCAAGACTCTAAATACCAGCGTTAGGAAGATCCCATTGAAAAGATAGGATACGCAATTGGCGTAAGGGGATCTGCGGTATGGAAAAGTCTCGGCTTGAAAGTGAGCGGTACACCTTTACCTACCTGAATCTAAATACCTGCGGGCAGCCAAAAGCAGCGTTAGGACCCCTTAACGCTGCTCTTGATGGCTAACGCAGAACTCTAAATCTAGGCGATAGATACTAGAAACAGCGCACTTAGGATTGGAGTAAGACGTAATACATCTATTACCATCTAAACGAAAATAGATCACATATTTTTTAACATTATCTATAAATGAAACCCATGTTTCGTTGAATACGTTATATATTATAAAGTTTACATAACTGGGAGGACACCAGTAAATCCACATACAAGATTGAACCAACCACTACAACGTATTATTTAGTTAATAAATCTGTATACACCAAGTATATATTGCTGTTCTTGTCCCCTAGTAGAACTCATTATGGTGAAGTGAAACATAGATATCATATATTCTATTTAGCTGCATGACCCTTAACGTTATCTATGTATAGTAATCCGCCCATATTGTGATCCAAGAAGCATACCAGAAATACTTATTCTATACAAGGAATCTGAATTCAATTGGCGGCTTCCCTTTTTGTACCCCATTTGGTCGAATCCAATACTCATATTTAACATATACTATTATTACCAAGTTACATATGTAGCACATATTTACTGCATCACTGATATGTACTATTATTCATCCAAGTTAGTTATATTACCTTAATATTTCTCTAGGCTATCATACTTCAGAGGCCTTTACCCATGATTATAATATATTAAGGTTATTTATCCATAACTACTTTTTCCTTTGGTTTTAAAGTTCGTGTAATTCCCTTTTTATTTAATATATTAAAAGTTATGTTTTAAGTTAGGTTACTTAATCCGCTTTATAGTCAGGACAGCGAGTGCTATATTTGCATTCTTTAGTGGAAATCTCTCTTGAATTTCCACAAACTGCATTGAATATTCTTCGTGCGAAGCACCCCTCCCCTTATATACCAGTAAAGCATTAAGCTGTTATAAATTCAAATTCACGATTGTGATATTATTAGGGAGTGTGTCCACTTGTGGTGCCATTGCTCTAACAATTAGAAACGAATGGCTAGATTAAGAGTTTTTGTCGGTAATGGTGTGCGGTGCTAACGCGCCTTTTTTCTCACTGTTTACTTTACAAGTTTTCTGAAAGCCGGCGTTAGCCGCAGAAAAGTGAGCGGAGAGCAATATTTAGCTCCACATCTCACCTCAATATCAGCGCTGCTTACGTTAGCGGTAAGATGGCTAAACGTGCTCGTGCAAGATTTCTCCATAGGAAACAATGGGGCTGAGCCGGCTGAAAAAAAAACTAACACCTGCAAAAAAGCAGCGTTCAGCTCTTAACGCAGCCCCATTGATTCCTATGGGGAAATAAAAGTTATGTCTACACCTAACACCCTAACATGAACCCCGAGTCTAAACACCCCTAATATTACACTTATTAACCCCTAATCTGCTGCCCCAACATCGTCGCTGCTTGCATAATCTTATTACCCCCTAATCTGCCTCTCCGGACACCGCCGCCACCTACATTATACCTATGAACCCCTAATCTGCTGCCCCTAACATCGCCGACACCTATATTATATTTATTAACCCCTAATCTGCCGCCCCCAATGTCGCCGCAACCTACCTACAATTATTAACCCCTAATCGCCCCCCCAACATCGCTGCCACTATAATAAAGTTATTAACCCCTAAACCTAAGTCTAAACCTAACCCCCCCTGATTTAAATATAATTTAAAATAATCTAAATAAAATTAATACAATTAAATACCTATAAAATAAACCCTAAGCTAGCTACAATATAACTAATAGTTACATTGTAACTATCTTAGGGTTTATTTTTATTTTACAGGCAACTTTGTATTTCTTTTAACTAGATACAATAGTTATTAAATAGTTATTAACTATTTAATAACTACATAGCTAAAATAAATAAAAAAGTACCTGTAAAATAAAACCTAACCTAAGTTACAATTACACCTAACACTACACTATAAATAAATAAATTATCTAAATTAAATTAAATTAATTACAAAATTAAAATAAACTAAAGTACAAAAAACAAAAAACACTTATTTATCAAAGTTCAGGCAGAGATACAAAATAAATATGATTTGCTTCATTAACCTGTACATACACTTGGGTAAGATAAGTTGGATAGACAAGTGCAAAGTCAATATGCATAGATCTCTTTCCTGAACAGTTTTAAACATTTTATAATTATAATTAAACTGAAGGAGCATGGGATAATGGGAGAGGGAGGGAGAGAGGGGAAGAGGGAGGAGGGAGGAAGGGGCAGGAGGGGAGAACTAGGAGGGGAGGGATTTGTGGGAAGAGAAAGGGAAAGGGAAGGAAGGTGTGAGTGGGATGGGGTAAGTTTGTCCCAGAAATTGTGCTTGTCTTTTCCTGACTAAGATGCCAGATACTCATGTTTTCCAAGAGTGGTTCATAATAGACTGATCATAGCCAGGTTAGTTTCCAGTGCTTGACAAGTGCAATCTGAACCTGGGGTGCTTGCAGTTATAACATTTTAAGGTACCTAACAGGGGAACTAAAAAACATGTTTAATAAAAAACTGTACATAACATAGTTAAGTTAACTAACAGTAATAAACTGATTTTAATCTATTTATGATTTGACCTTCCACGTGGGAAGGTGTTAACTTACCCTCCAAGCTTGTGTCTGAGTTTCTAGTGTCTGGGGAGAGCCTCCGAGTCCAGCCAGTTGCTCTGACGTCTGTTTTCGTGTCATGGTCTCAGTTACATTATAAAGTTGGAGTGGGGGTGTGTGGGATGTTGGAGGTTTCAAGAGTTATTTCTGTGATCTCTCCTGTCCATAGACCAGTGGCCTTTTAATTGTTCCGTCATTAGAAAGTTACTGTTTAGAAAGGGGGTTAGGATCTGCTGTCTAGTCTTGGGGGAAACATGTAGCAAGTATGGTTCCCATTTGGTCATGAATGACTTAATTCTTTTTTCCATGTCTCCCTTAACATCTGCTTGCTCTTTTAAGAGTTGGGTGTGGGCTAGTCGTGTAAGTTGGGTCAGGTGTGGAGGTTTGTGGGAGATCCAAATTTTGAGGATTAGTTTCCTAGCTAGGAGTATGATTGAGTTTAGAAAGCGGTCCTGGGGGGAAGACTGAGTGTGGCCTCTTAGAAAGAGGGCGTCACATTTTGTTAAGGTGATGCGGCTCCCACATATTTTTAACATCCAGAATTGTATCTTAGCCTAGTATTGGAATATCCTTGGATAATCCTAGAAAAGGTGCAGGATGTCTGGGTCAGGTAGGGAACATTTAGGGCAACTGTTGCTCGTGTTGGGGACCCAATTAGCCCGCAGTTTGGGTGTGATATAGCTGCAGTGCATGAGTTTGAGGTGTGATTCTCTAAGATCTGATGCTAACGTTGCCTGTCTCACCAGTTCATAGCTGGTAGTCAAGACCTCTTTGTCTAAATCTATGCTCGGGAGGCCATTCCAACTGTCACTCATCTGTTGTGTGATTTCCTCAGCTTTGTTCTGCATGATTAGGTCATAAATGTGTGAGATTGAGTGTGCTCCTTGTGTAGCTAGTGAGCACAGGCCGTCAATATGATTACAAGTCGTGCAGTCGAATCCATCAGCTAGGAGTTTGCGTATATAATGAGCGCATTGTAGATATGCAAAGGTACTATGTCTAGGGAGGTTGTATTTTCCTTGAAGTATTGTCAGTGGATGTAGTTTGTTGGTGAGTGGTTCTATAAATCGTGCTACTGAAACTAGACCTTTTTCTTCCCACACTTTGAACCTTTGGGTAGTCATGCCTGGTATAAAAAGACACAAGAAGAAGCAGCACCATCCAATCGTTTCAACAGGTTTATTCGTGTAATATACACATTGTGAAGCCAGACCAACAAGCAGCAACGTTTCGGACTTAGTCCTTAATCATGCATAGTTACACCTGAGGATCATACAGCTTAAATACACCTATAAACCACACCCACTACAACTAATACATAAAACACACTGAATGTAGTAGCCCTCTAGTGGTCACACTGCAGAATTACTTAACAGATCATAAAAAGTCAGGCTAAACACATATTGCTCCTAATAAATCAGAACATAAAAAAGTTTCTTCAAAAACTTTCAATACATTAAAGTATTATTCTATTAATTAATAGAGGCACATTATAGACACAGAGCCCAATCCAGCTCCCTGTTCATACCCTTTGGGTACATGGTATCCAGTCTATTGATCCAATAGGCTTCCCTAATTTTTAACCTCTTAGTTCTATTACCGCCACGTCTAAGATGGCCCACATGTTCTAATACCTGAAACCTTATTTGGGAAAGATTATGGCCAGCAGATAAAAAATGATTGGCCACTGGGGCATCCAATTTTTTAGTTCTTACATTACTCTTGTGTTGGGTTATTCTTTCACGGACAGTGCGGGTGGTCTCGCCCACATAACCCAAACCACATGGGCATTTAATATAATACACAGCAAAATCTGTGTTACAAGTAAAATGTCCCCTGATTTCAAATTTCTAACCCGTACCTGGGTGACTAAAGTGGGAACCCTTAATCATGTTGTTACAGTTTGAACATCCTAAGCAAGGGAAACAACCTAAATTCCTGTTCCCAATATATCTCTGCACAGACATCTTAGATGGACCAATATCTGCATGTACCAAATGATCTTTTACATTTTTCCCCCTCTTAAAGGCAGGCATAGGAGGTTCTTTGAACTTATGTACATTAGGGTTATAAGTTCTTAAAATGTGCCAATGTTTAGAAATGATTTTGTTTATTCTGTTGCTCAATTGGGAGTATTGACTAACAAAAATCAATCTATTTGATCTTGCTTGTTTTTTTGTTTTTTTTTCTGTTGCAAAAGATCCTGTCTAGGGATTTGCTTTACATATTCAATCTCTTTTTTAATCAAGGCTGATGGATAGCCCCTATCCTTAAACCGGTCACCCATTTCCTCCAGTCTCTGTATTACAGGCCCTGTTTCAGAAACAATTCTCCTTACTCTTAGGAGTTGGCTCCTGGGGAGCGACTTAATCAAGGACGGGGGATGCATACTATTGTAATGAAGAAGAGTGTTGCAATCTGTTGCTTTTTTATGTAGGTCAACCACCAAACTTTGGTCACTTTTAAGTATCTTAGTGTCCAGAAAAACAACCCTCTCCTCACTACAAATCAACTTAAATTTAATATGGCATGTAGCAGAGTTCAATTCATTAACAAATTCCTCAAGGGTTCCAATGTCGCCCAGCCACACGCCAAATATATCGTCTATATATCGCCACCAGGTGGCGCCATACTGTAGAAAAAGTGGGTTACTATAGACAAAATACTCTTCAAACATATTCATGTAAATATTGGCGTATGTAGGGGCGACATTGGAAACCATGGCTGTGCCTTGGAGCTGCATGTAATAATGATCTTCAAAAAGAAAATAATTACATCTCAGGATAATACTTAGCAATCGTAAAATAAATTCCCTTTGCTGGAAATTATATCGCTCATCCTGACTCATTATTTTACTCACAGCCTCGTGTGTAATAGATGTATACAATGATGTAACATCTAAACTAAAGAGGATCCCTTTAGTGTTCTCAATTGGTATATTTTGTAATTTTGTCAGAAAATCCCCAGTGTCCTTAATAAAAGAACTTGAATAGACATAAGGTCTCAAAACTTTGTCTAAAAAAATGGATATGTTAGACAATAAAGACCCCATCCCCCCCCACTATTGGGCGGCCTGGAGGGGCAGAAGGGTTTTTATGTACCTTGGGGAGGGTATAAAGGACAGGGGTAATGTCCTCTGTGTCTAAAAGGAACTGTGCAGTATTATTGTCAATGATACCCCTTTTAACTGCTGTCTGTACACAAAATATAACCTCCTTTTTGATCTTAAAAAGAGGATTGTACTCCAGCTTTTGATATACATCTTTATCAGATAATTGGGTATATATTTCATTGACATAATAATGTTTGTCAAGGAGCACCGTGGCTCCGCCCTTATCAGCCCCTTTTATGACCAGTGATTTATTTTTCTTAAGCTTATCAAGGGCTTTCCTCTCATTCACAGACAGCCGACTCTGCGACAACTTGCACCTCCAAGTCGGAGTCCCCCGACGCCGAACCTGAGCCGGAAGATGAGCCCTGGGTACTGGAGCGACCGCTCATCCTACACGCACGTCTGCGCCTGAAACCGGAAGTGCCACCGGAAGTGTCCCTGGTCCGTCTACCGGAAGTGTCTTCCGGTTTCAGGCGCAGACGTGCGCGTAGGATGAGCGGTCGCTCCAGTACCCAGGGCTCATCTTCCGGCTCAGGTTCGGCGTCGGGGGACTCCGACATGGAGGCGAAAGTTGTCGCAGAGGCGGCAGGCGGCATTGCCACAGGAAAAACATCAGGATCCAAGAAGAAACCGCCATCTGTGGAATAAAAGCGAGTGACGACTCGCAGTGTAAAGAAACCATGATGAACTTAAGCCAGGTATCACTTTCTGACGATGAACTGTCAGTGCTGAATAAAGGAACTATCTTACTGTCCACAGCATGAGTTTGATATGTTTGAGATGCATAAAGATTTGTTTCGCTTCTTCAGATTGGTTAAATTAAAAAGCTTTTTTGCAAACACTCTTGAATGTGGTACTATGGGTCAGACCTCAACTGATTGTATGCAGGCTTTAAATTTGAAATCTCTAGGTTTGATGAAAAAGAGTACTTTTACACTGGCACAGGTGAATGCAGGGGTTCAAACTTTCATTAAATTAGTGGAGATAGATGTGTCAGAACTTTTTAAACATCATTGTAATCAAAAAGGTTATAAGGTTGATAGGGGTAATCTGTCTGTGAATGAGAGGAAAGCCCTTGATAAGCTTAAGAAAAATAAATCACTGGTCATAAAAGGGGCTGATAAGGGCGGAGCCACGGTGCTCCTTGACAAACATTATTATGTCAATGAAATATATACCCAATTATCTGATAAAGATGTATATCAAAAGCTGAAGTACAATCCTCTTTTTAAGATCAAAAAGGAGGTTATATTTTGTGTACAGACAGCAGTTAAAAGGGGTATCATTGACAATAATACTGCACAGTTCCTTTTAGACACAGAGGACATAACCCCTGTCCTTTATACCCTCCCCAAGGTACATAAAAACCCTTCTGCCCCTCCAGGCCACCCTATAGTGGCGGGGATGGGGTCTTTATTGGCTAACATATCCATTTTTTTAGACAAAGTTTTGAGACCTTATGTCTATTCAAGTTCTTTTATTAAGGACACTGGGGATTTTCTTACAAAATTACAAAATATACCAATTGAGAACACTAAAGGGATCCTCTTTAGTTTAGATGTTACTTCATTGTATACATCTATTACACACGAGGCTGGCATTGGTGATGTGAGTAAAATAATGAGTCAGGATGAGCGATATAATTTCCAGCAAAGGGAATTTATTTTACAATTGCTAAGTATTATCCTGAGATGTAATTATTTTCTTTTTGAAGATCATTATTACATGCAGCTCCAAGGCACAGCCATGGTTTCCAATGTCGCCCCTACATACGCCAATATTTACATGAATATGTTTGAAGAGTATTTTGTCTATAGTAACCCACTTTTTCTACAGTATGGCGCCACCTGGTGGCGATATATAGACAATATCTTTGGCGTGTGGCTGGGCGACATTGGAACCCTTGAGGAATTTGTTAATGAATTGAACTCTGCTACATGCCATATTAAATTTAAGTTGATTTGTAGTGAGGAGAGGGTTGTTTTTCTGGACACTAAGATACTTAAAAGTGACCAAGGTTTGGTGGTTGACCTACATAAAAAAGCAACAGATTGCAACACTCTTCTTCATTACAATAGTATGCATCCCCCGTCCTTGATTAAGTCGCTCCCCAGGAGCCAACTCCTAAGAGTAAGGAGAATTGTTTCTGAAACAGGGCCTGTAATACAGAGACTGGAGGAAATGGGTGACCGGTTTAAGGATAGGGGCTATCCATCAGCCTTGATTAAAAAAGAGATTGAATATGTTAAGCAAATCCCTAGACAGGATCTTTTGCAACAGAAAAAAACAAAAAAACAAGCAAGATCAAATAGATTGATTTTTGTTAGTCAATACTCCCAATTGAGCAACAGAATAAACAAAATCATTTCTAAACATTGGCACATTTTAAGAACTTATAACCCTAATGTACATAAATTCAAAGAACCTCCTATGCCTGCCTTTAAGAGGGGAAAAAATTTAAAAGATCATTTGGTACATGCAGATATTGGTCCATCTAAGATGTCTGTGCAGAGATATATTGGGAACAGGAATTTAGGTTGTTTGCCTTGCTTAGGATGTTCAAACTGTAACAACATGATTAAGGGTTCCCACTTTAGTCACCCAGGTACGGGTAAGAAATTTTGAAATCAGGGGACATTTTACTTGTAACACAGATTTTGCTGTGTATTATATTAAATGCCCATGTGGTTTGGGTTATGTGGGCGAGACCACCCGCACTGTCCGTGAAAGAATAACCCAACACAAGAGTAATGTAAGAACTAAAAAATTGGATGCCCCAGTGGCCAATCATTTTTTATCTGCTGGCCATAATCTTTCCCAAATAAGGTTTCAGGTATTAGAACATGTGGGCCATCTTAGACGTGGCGGTAATAGAACTAAGAGGTTAAAAATTAGGGAAGCCTATTGGATCAATAGAATGGATACCATGTACCCAAAGGGTATGAACAGGGAGCTGGATTGGGCTCTGTGTCTATAATGTGCCTCTATTAATTAATAGAATAATACTTTAATGTATTGAAAGTTTTTGAAAAATCTTTTTTATGTTCTGATTTATTAGGAGCAATATGTGTTTAACCTGACTTTTTATGATCTGTTAAGTAATTCTGCAGTGTGACCACTAGAGGGCTACTACATTCAGTGTGTTTTATGTATTAGTTGTAGTTGGTGTGGTTTATAGGTGTATTTAAGCTGTATGATCCTCAGGTGTAACTATGCATGATTAAGGACTAAGTCCGAAACGTTGCTGCGTGTTGGTCTGGCTTCACAATGTGTATATTACACGAATAAACCTGTTGAAACGCTTGGATGGTGCTGCTTCTTCTTGTGTCTTTCTATATTGTGGGATATGGTGCAATATCCTTGAAGCTTGCACATCACATTACTTTCAGGTGCTGGATATTTTGTTTGCTTTACTACATGCCTGGTATAAAGGTAGGGTTCCCCTGTAATGGGAGATATTTGGTAATTATGTGAGGTAGTCCTCACCACCTGCAGAGTTTCGCCCATGCTCTTAGGGGGTCCCTGTATAGGATATTGTCTTTGATTTGAGTGGGGAGAGAGTGTAATGGAGCATGTGGTAGGAAGGCTTGATGTAATGGATGAGTAATGTGTGTCTCCAATTGTTTATCACTAAAGACAGATGTACCCACCAGCCACTCGAGGACTAGTTTAGCTAGTGTGGACCAGTTATACCATTCCACCATTGGGAACTTAAGGCCTCCTCTATCTGTTGGCATAGCCAATTTGATTCGGCTGATTCGTTGTTTTTTGTCGTTCCACACAAACTTAGAAAAGGCTCTGTTTACTGTTTGTAGATCCTTTTGTGTGAGTAAGAGGGGTAATAACTGTAGGGGATATAGCAGCTTTGGCATCACTATCATTTTTGATTAGACTGGTTCTACCTGACAGGGAAAGTGGCAGTTTTGACCAACCTGTTAGTAGAGTTTGTATTTGTGTGAGGATTGGGGGAATATTCAGTTTGTAGATTAAGTTGGGGTTTGTGTGGAGCTGGATGCCTAGATATTTAAAGGGACCCACTGTGTTTTTAAGTGTGGTTTGGAATGGGGCAATACTCAAGGGTTTTTTAAGATATATCAGTTCTGACTTGTCTAGGTTTACTTTGTAACCAGAAATTTCTCCAAATTGGCTAAGTGAGGTGATGAGTTTTGGAATTTCAGTGTTCGGAATTTGTAGGTATAAGATTAAGTCATCGGCATATAGTGATAAATGTAGGGAGTGTGGGCCTATCTCCACTCCCTACAGGGTGTTTCTAATATGTATGGCTAGTGGCTCTATGGCCAAGTTGAAATGGAGCGGTGAGAGTGGACAACCTTGATGGGTTCCTCTCCCTAGTAGGAAGGATTGGGATACTTCACCATTAACTATGACCGCAGTGCGTGGAGTTAGATATAATGTCCGGATGAGTTTATGGAAATCCCCAGTGATACCGAATTTATCCATAGAGGTCAACAGGTGGTCCCATTCGACTCTGTCGAACGCCTTCTCTGCGTCAATGGCCAGAAAGCATGCATCCGGCATTGAGTCTATGCGTCCCTCACTTCTAGCTTGCAAGTACTGGGAAATCACTGCTAAAGTTTTGCGGGGACATCCTAAAACATTTAATGTGAAAATGGCTTAATGTAGCTTAATGAGTAAAAAAGTGACCAAATGTTAATCAATTGCTGCATAATTTTGCACAACCCAAGATTTCCACTATCCAAGCCTATCCTAGAAGTTTCATGGTATTTGGTTTCCCACAAGGCAAATGAGTGACATTAAGCTTGTTTTTTGGGGAGCTTAATGTGGCTTAACGTACAAAATTGAACTTAGATCTTAACCAATTTCCCCCAAACTTCTCACAATACATTAATCTATCTATTCAAACATATTCTGAAAATTTCAGGAAATTTGATAAAACATACCAAAAGTTATTCACATTTAACAATTGTTTTACAATCCTAAAACATTTAATGTGAGCAGCTTAATGTAAAAAAGAGTGTAATGTATCAAAATTCACCAAAACTTCAATCAATTGCCTTGAAACTTGGCACAAACTCAGTTTTTCACTTTCCAAACCTATCCTAGAAGTTTCATGGATGTTGGTGTCCCACAAGGCAAATGAGTGACATTAAGCTTGTTTTTTGGGGAGTTTAATGTGGCGTAATGAGTAAAAAAGTAGCCAAATGTTAATCAATAGCTGCATAATGTTGCACAACCCAAGATTTTCACTATCCAAGCCTATCCTAGAAGTTTCATGGTATTTGGTTTTCCACAAGGCAAATGAGTGACATTAAGCTTGTTTTTTGGGGAGCCTAATGTGGCTTAACGTACAAAATTGAACTTAGATCTTAACCAATTTCCACCAAACTTACCACAATACATTAATCTATCTATTCAAACATATTCTGAAAATTTCAGGAAATTTGATAAAACATACCAAAAGTTATTCGCATTTAACAATTTTTTTACAATCCTAAAACATTTAATGTGAGCAGCTTAATGTAAAAAGAGCTTAATGTACCAAAATTCACCAAAACTTTAATCAATTGCCTTGAAACTTGGCACAAACTCAGTTTTTCACTTTCCAAACCTATCCTAGAAGTTTCATGGATTTTGGTGTCCCCCAAGGCAAATGAGTGACATTAAGCTTGCTTTTTGGGGAGCTTAATGAGGCTTAACGTACAAAATTTTTAACTTAGATGTTAACCAATTTCCCCCAAACGTCCCACAATACATTAATCTATCTATTGAAACATATTCTAAAATTTTCAGGACATTTGATAAAACATACCAAAATTTATTTACATTTAACAGTTTTTTTACAATCGTAAAACATATGGGGGCTTATTTATCAAAGCATCAATCTCGGTGTGTTCGCAGGCTGCCGCGGATCCACATACAATGCTCTTATTTATAAAAAAAACACGTCAAAAACACGTGCGTCAAGTATGGTGCGATGAGCATCGGACTGTTGTTAACTAACAGTCATCGATGTTGCAGTTATTCAGGTTTTTCCTGAGAGAAGTGCTCAACCTGAGAACGAACAATAGCATAATAGCTTGTTCTATGGCTAGTTACCACCCAAGAAGCAGCCTCTTTTTGCCCAACATGTGCCTTTCACAGAGAACTTTCCTGAAGCATATCAGTCTGATCCTGACTTCACAGTACAGCCCAGCCCCGAAATACCAGGCAATCCCTCTCTGAACGAGAGATACAGCAAAACCCCAGACGTACGTTTCGGCCTATTGTGGGCCTCGTCAGTGAGGTGCAGACATATCCCTCTAGGCACACTGAGCAACGGGTCCATGTCTGGATTCCCGCATCACACATAGGGAGACTTCCCTAAGTGTCATAATTTGCATATATATATATATATATATATATATATATATATATATATATATATATATATGTGAGTGTGTGTGTTATGTCAGAAATCTTTTGCAAACATATTTACATGTCCCTAAATTCCTTTTTTTGTTCTAAACAATGTTGTCTTTCATGTCTCTGTGTTTATTTATACCAATATATGTATATAGTGTAAATGTATTATTATTCTTAGCAGGAATAATTGTGAATATAACATGTCATCAGGGTATCATATGTATTTATTTACAATCAATGGATATTTTAAGAGCTGGGCCAGTTTTCTCTCTGTACCTGTGTAACCCCTCTGGATTGCAATCTAGTTTAAAAAACCACCCCTACACAGGTGTTATAAAATCGTCTGGCATATAAGGTGACATTTCTTAATGAAAATGAAATTAAAGAGAAGGAAGAAATACACTAAAAATAGCATGACAGTAAAGAGGTGATTTTAATTTCTGCTGTATCTTAATCATGACAGTTTAATGTTAGGTGGGCTATCCCTTTAAGCTATCAGTTTAAGATTATATTGAATCAAACATCATTCAAATTTTAAAATCATTGTCTAAAATATTACATTGTGTGTCCTAATGTCAGCATCAATGTTTATCTTTAATACTAATTACACATCTACATACTTTCAAAGTATAATACACAATGTAACAGATAGCACTTACAAGTTCTGATGGGTGATCAATGACACAAGTATCGAGCAATTTTATTCGTTAGTGATACTATACAATGTATATTTAAATTTGATTAGCTGATGTCATAAATCATGTGATTATGCATATCCCTATCAAAAAGGGTGGAAAAAAAATGTGTGGGTTGTCTAGGATTATTGCGTCATATTTGGTGTGAAAAATGTTGCATCAAATTTGGTGCGAAGTGGTGAGTGGGACTTGTATTACATGCCTTAAACAAGGTGTATATAGATTTAGCCAAAAAAAAAAAAAAAAAAAAAAAGGAAGTTAGCTATATTATGTTATGTATTTATTTAATTTTTATCTCTATATCTACTAGTGCACCAAGTTTGGAGCAATAATATTGTCCTCTTGCTTTGTAATAATAGACAAAGATGTAACATAATCCATAAGTAGTAATGTATTTCATTTTTATCCCTATATCTACTAGTGCATCAAAATTGAAGCATTACTTTGCACCAAATTTGGAGCAATAATATTGTTTGATTTAGAAAGAGTATAGAATTTTAATAAAGTTTATAATTTACTTTTATTATCTAATATGCTTTATCATCTTGCAGAAATCGAACATAACCTTCGTGTGTTTTCAGACTCCAATTGATTTCTATGGCATCCGCGGCCTCAAGGGTAGCGGTTTGAATGATCGGTATGCTGCGCTGGAATAGACGCAAGTGTACCTGTTAAATGTTTGGTAAATTGGAAAAGGGGTCATATAGAGTCGAATGTGTATTCAAAACATCTGGGATGACGTAAGCATTGATCTGCGTCAGATTGAGATCGCGGGAGGGTATATTATGTCACACATTTCAACATTTGACGATCTTGACACTTTGATAATTACGGCAGATTCCATTTGCATCAGATATGACATGAGATTCTAGTGGATTCCATCATATTATCAGTTGAAGCTTTGATAAATTGGCCCCTAAATGTTTTAGGATTGTAAAAAAATGGTTTAATGTAAATAACTTTTGGTATGTTTTATCAAATGTCCTAAATTTTTCAGAATATATTTGAATAGATAGATTAATGTATTGTGAGCAGTTTGGGGGAAATTGGTTAACATCTAAGTTCAATTTTGTACGTTAAGCCACATTAAGCTCCCCAAAAAAACAAACTTAAAGGACCAGTCAACACTGTAGATTTGCATAATCAATAAATGCAAGATAACAAGACAATGCAATAGCACTTAGTCTGAATTTCAAATGAGTAGTAGATTTTTTTTCAGACAATTTTAAAAGTTATGTCTTTTTCCACTCCCCCTGTACCGTGTGACAGCCATCAGCCAATCACAAATTGTAAGGAGGTTAATTATCCCTTTAAGAAGCTCAGCTGCAGATTACTTCTTTTGCTATGAGTTAGTGGTTACAGTACTTAATACAGAGTTTATTTATAAGACAGAAATAATAAACCTGGTTGTTGTTTGTGTCACTGAGGTTTTAGAATCCCCTTATATATATGAAGGGTATCTTTGTAGCAGTGAGTTTAATTGTTATTGCAAGCAAGCAAGTATTATTATATAAAGTCTGTAACAAGTATGAAGTTGCACAGATAAATTATTCCCAGAGTTTCCTTTACTGAAGTTCAGGCTTTTGTAGTTATGTGATGAATATCAAAGGCTGTATAAATGAATACCTTGAATCATTCAGGATATATAGTTGGATATTACTTTTCTCCGGAATAATAATTACTTGGTATCAAAACAGTTCAGCAATGCGTTTTTATTAAATAAGCGATGGTAATGTTACCTTATTTGTTCCTTGCTGAATGAGGCTGACTTACACTGCAAACGGTTGCTCAGGTTCTGTCCTCGGCGTTTCCCTGCAGCGTGTAATGGCGGAAGCCTGTGTTGGGGGAGGGTTCAGCTTCAGTATATGGCTGTAGTAAAGATGCCGATACGGTAATGAAACAAACTGACTGATTTACAAGGCAGAGACTGCAGTGGTGAGAGTTGTGATATCCTTATGACTTCGATGTAATTTAGTATAACTCTTCTGAGGATTTGATGAATTGAGTTGCAGATTGATTGGTGTATTCAGCCACAGACGATGAAGTTGAATTTGTCCTTGTGAGACTGGAAAATAGTTAAACAGTGGATTTATCCCTTCTCAGGTGTATTTCAAGTTTAGCTCAGGACTTCAAGAGTTTGTAGGTCAAACGAAAATTACTAAGCAGTGATTGCCAGGAAGTTGCAGGATTTTAACAGGAAAGCAACCAATAGGTGGAGAGAAAGGAACGTTACTGCTTAAAGGTACAGTGTCCCTGACATGATCCCCCCCCTAAGGGAGCTGTTCCACAGCTACCGGATGAGGACGATCTGGGTGTCTCCGATGGAAAGCAGAAATCAATCTGGGAGCTTTGAGGTTGTAAGCAGGTTCCCAAGAGTCTTCATCTGATGAGAAGTTTTTCCAGCGTATCAAATACTGTAATTTGCCAGAGCGTATACGAGAGTCCAATATGGAATGAACCTCATACTCATTAGGGTCCAGAACAGTTGGAGGTGGAGGAAGTAAAGTGCTGGTGTCACGTAAATCTCCATAAGGCTTTAATAAAGATACATGTATAGTGGGATGGATCTTTAAATTATCAGGAAGTTCTAAAGTAACTGCATTTTGATTTACTATTCGTTTTATTGAATATGGTCCAATGTAAAGACTTGCCATCTTCTTACTGGGAATCTGTAGTCTAAGATTCTTTGTGGACAACCAAACTTTGTCTCCAATGGAATATGCTGGGGGTACCCTTCTACGAAGATCATAATACTTCTTTTGGACATCCTGAGCATCTTTGATATTTTGATGTATATAATTAAAGTTATCCACAAGGGAGTTATGCAAATCGTCCACTAAAGGTGAATCAATGGATTCTTGTGTAGATAATGTAAAAGTTGGATGGTACCCATAGTTCGCGTAGAAGGGAGTAAGTTTCGTAGAGGAGTTGACAGAATTATTATAAGCAAACTCTGCCATTGAGAGGTAATCCATCCAGTCGTTTTGATGATAAGCACAAAAACATCTTAGGTACTGTTCCAACCACTGGTTAATTCTCTCTGCTTGGCCATTTGTCTGCGGATGAAAGGATGTAGAAAACCTGTGATCCATGTGTGTTAGTTTGCAGAGGTTGGTCCAAAAACGAGAGGTAAACTGGGAACCTCTGTCAGTTGTGAGAGTTGGTGGTATTCCATGTAATCTGACTATATGGTGCCAAAAGAGTTGAGCTGTCTCTGATGAGGTTGGGAGTTTATGGTATGGCAGGAAATGTGCCATCTTGGTGAAAATATCCACAACAACAAAAATTGTAGTTTGACTTTTAGATATTGGTAAGTCCACAATAAAATCCATGGATAAATGTTGCCATGGTTTTGTAGGAACTGGAAGAGACATGAGCAATCCATATGGAGGTTTTCTTTCAGATTTGGAAGTAGCGCAAATTAAACAGGTTTTAACATACTGGTGTATAGTTTTATCCATCTTGGGCCACCAGAAAGTTCTCTTAATAAGTTCTGATGTTCTTCGGAAGCCTGGATGACCAGAGAGTGGTGAATCATGTAAAGTCTTCAGTATAGTCGATCTCATGCCTTGGGGTACATAAATTTTATCACCATGATATAGAACCCCGGATTTAGTTGTAAGAGTGGAATGCTCGGATGTGACATCTTTTCTGTCTTTGATTGTGTGTTCTTTGATTTGTGACATAAGGGATGACGTTAATCCAATAAATCTTTCTTTTGGTATTACATCAGTGTTGATGTACTCATTTTCTGGTTTTACTGGTAATCGTGACAAAGCATCAGCTTTCCCATTTTTATTAGCTGGTCTGTAAATGATGTTAAATGAGAATCTAGAGAAGTACAAGCTCCATCTGACTTGTCTCGCAGAAAGAGTCTTGTTACTTTGTAAGTATTGCAGGTTTTTGTGGTCAGTAAAAATCTTAATGGGGTATTTTGTACCCTCTAGTAAGTGTCTCCAATGTTCTAGGGAGAGTTTTATTGCTAACAGCTCTTTGTCCCCAATCGGATAGTTCCTCTCAGCTGAAGACATGACTTTGGAAAAATAAGATATTGGGTGAATGGGACAATCCGGTGACGTCTGTTGTGATAGTATTGCTCCTATGGCGTAATCGGAGGAGTCTACTTCTAGAACATAATACAAGGTTGGGTCAGGAAACCTCAAAATAGGAGCAGAAATGAAACAGTTCTTCAAGGTTTGGAAAGCTGAGTTAGCATCTGGAGTCCAATGGAATACAACAGACGAACTAGTAAGTCTGGAAAGTGGTTTTGCAAGTTTTGAGAAGTTTTTTATAAATTTCCTGTAATAGTTGGAAAACCCAAGAAATCTCTGGAGATCTTTTTTGGTCTTTGGTGTAGGCCAATTCTTCACAGCATCCACCTTTTCTTTCTGCATTTCTATGCCATAAGGTGAAATGTTATAGCCGAGGAATGACACTCTGTCGGTGTGGAACATGCATTTTTCTAGTTTTGCGTAAAGCTTATGTTGTCGTAACCTGGAGAGGACACTCCTCACATGTGCGACATGATCTGTATAAGATTTAGAATAAATTAAAATGTCGTCTAAGTATACGACTACACAAATGTCGAGAAGGTCACGGAAAACGTCATTTATGTAATGCTGGAATGTGGCGGGAGCATTACATAAACCAAAAGGCATGACCAAATATTCGTACAACCCATACCTGGTTCTGAACGCAGTAAGCCATTCATGACCTTCTTTAATTCTTATCAGGTTGTACGCTCCTCTTAAATCAAGTTTAGAGTATATTGTGGCTTCCGAGAGACGCTCAATTAACTCAGGTATTAGAGGGAGTGGATAACGGTTTTTTATCGTAACTTTGTTCAGTTGCCGGTAATCGATGATAGGCCTGAGACTTGAATCTTTATTTCGGACAAAGAAGATTCCCGCACCAGCTGGTGAGGTTGAAGCCCTGATAAACCCCTTCCTGAGATTTTCTTCCAAGTAGGTCTTTAAATGATCCAACTCAGGTTGACTGAGAGGATATAGGTGTCCGTAGGGTATAGTTGCTCCAGGTTGAAGTTCTATCGGGCAATCATACGGACGATGTGGTGGTAAAGTTTCTGACTCAGTTTTACTGAAAACATCGGAGTAGTCAGAATATTCAACAGGCAAAGCCGGAGTATTGGTATCAGTTTTTAACAGGATTTTATCTTGATTGCAATGATGTAAACAATATTGCGAGTTGAATGACACTTGTTGGGGAGTCCATGTTATTTGGGGGTTATGGTGCTGCAACCATTTAATGCCTAGAACAACAGGGAAATGAGGAGAAGGTAATACATCAAAAGAAAGTAATTCACTATGACCAGCAACAGAAACCTTTATGGGTATGGTGTGGTGAGTTATTGGACCAGTAGTAATTGTAGAACCATCAATGACACGGACACAGATAGGGTTTGCTTTTTGAATGATTGGAATTTTATTTGATTTTACAGTTTCTGCATCAATGATACTTCCATAGGCTCCAGAATCAATAATTCCATCAAGTGTCAACTGGCTTTGGTCCCACTGTAGGGAAAGAGATAAAATGCAGTAAGCAGATTTGTTAGCGTTAATGACTGATGTATAGATAGGGTTTAACTTACTTCGTTTATTTTTTTGTAGTGTAGGGCAATCTTGTACTGTATGTGCAGGGTTGGCACAGTACATACATAGAGATTTAACCCTTCTTCTGAGTCGTTCCTCAGGAGTTAAAGGGCCTCTTATTATTCCAATTTCCATGGGTTGGTCTAACTGTTTAGTTGTAGAGGGAGCCTCCCTAGGTGGTAGAAAAGTAGAAGGTCTAGGACGAGCATCTATTGCATAACGCTCAGCGCGTCTTTCACGTAACCTGCGGTCCATTGAGATGGCTGTACGCATGAGTGCTTCCAGAGATTTGGGTAGTTCAATCCGAGCTAGTTCATCCTTTAAATTATCAGCCAGACCAAGCCTAAATTGATTCCTGAGAGCCACTTGGTTCCATTGTGAATCTGTAGCATACAATTTAAAATCAGTTATGTAGTCCTCCACTGGTCTCTTACCTTGTTTAAGATTTCTCATAGAGGATTCTGCTGTGAGTTGAACGTCAGTGTCTTGGTATAATTCCTCCAAGGAAGTAAAGAAATCCTCTAAGCTTCCCAATAAGGGGTCATCTGTTTCACAGAGGTTGTCTGCCCAGGTGCGAGGCTCACCCCTGAGGAAAGAAATTGTACTCAAAACTTTAACCCTCTCAGTAGGGTATGTTCTAGGCTTTAAGTTGAATAGCAATTGACAGGAGTTCTTAAACTGTCTGTAAAGTTTACGATTCCCAGAGAATGGCTCTGGAAGAGCAATCTGTGGTTCTGGGGTTAAATCATGATGTGAGGGTCTAGTCGAAATGGAATCCCTAATAATGTTCCTGAGGGATTGATTTTCAATTTGTAAGTCATGCACTGCTTGTGCTAATTGATCTACCTTCTGTGTGAGATTATACACAACTTGAGGAAGCTCTGCTGGCTCCATATTGGCTGCTTAGTAATTATGTAAGGAGGTTAATTATCCCTTTAAGAAGCTCAGCTGCAGATTACTTCTTTTGCTATGAGTTAGTGGTTACAGTACTTAATACAGAGTTTATTTATAAGACAGAAATAATAAACCTGGTTGTTGTTTGTGTCACTGAGGTTTTAGAATCCCCTTATATATATGAAGGGTATCTTTGTAGCAGTGAGTTTAATTGTTATTGCAAGCAAGCAAGTATTATTATATAAAGTCTGTAACAAGTATGAAGTTGCACAGATAAATTATTCCCAGAGTTTCCTTTACTGAAGTTCAGGCTTTTGTAGTTATGTGATGAATATCAAAGGCTGTATAAATGAATACCTTGAATCATTCAGGATATATAGTTGGATATTACTTTTCTCCGGAATAATAATTACTTGGTATCAAAACAGTTCAGCAATGCGTTTTTATTAAATAAGCGATGGTAATGTTACCTTATTTGTTCCTTGCTGAATGAGGCTGACTTACACTGCAAACGGTTGCTCAGGTTCTGTCCTCGGCGTTTCCCTGCAGCGTGTAATGGCGGAAGCCTGTGTTGGGGGAGGGTTCAGCTTCAGTATATGGCTGTAGTAAAGATGCCGATACGGTAATGAAACAAACTGACTGATTTACAAGGCAGAGACTGCAGTGGTGAGAGTTGTGATATCCTTATGACTTCGATGTAATTTAGTATAACTCTTCTGAGGATTTGATGAATTGAGTTGCAGATTGATTGGTGTATTCAGCCACAGACGATGAAGTTGAATTTGTCCTTGTGAGACTGGAAAATAGTTAAACAGTGGATTTATCCCTTCTCAGGTGTATTTCAAGTTTAGCTCAGGACTTCAAGAGTTTGTAGGTCAAACGAAAATTACTAAGCAGTGATTGCCAGGAAGTTGCAGGATTTTAACAGGAAAGCAACCAATAGGTGGAGAGAAAGGAACGTTACTGCTTAAAGGTACAGTGTCCCTGACACAAATGCATACACGTACCATGTGACAGCCATCAGCCATTCACAAATGCATACACACTTATTCTTGCACATGCTCAGTAGGAGCTGGTGACTCAAAAAGTGTAAATATAAAAAGATTGTGCACATTTAGTTAATGGAAGTAAATTGGAAAGTTGTTTAAAATTGCATGCTCTATCTGAATAATGAAAGTTTAATTTTGATTGAGTGTCACTTTAATATCAGTTATTTGCCTTGTGGGAAACCAAATACCATGAAACTTCTTGGATAGGTTTTGAAAATGAAAAACTGAGTTTGTGCCAAGTTTCAAGGCAATTGATTGATGTTTAGGCAAATTTTGGTACATTAAGCTCTTTTTTGCGTTAAGCCATTCACATGAAGGGGCCTATTTATTATGTGTCTGTCTGACATGATCCGATCAGCGGATCATGTCCGACAGACATCGCTGAATGCGGAGAGCAATACGCTCTCCACATTCAGCATTGCACCAGCAACTCTTATGAACTACTGGTGCAATGCTGCCCCCTGCAGATTTGCGGCCAATCGGCCGCTAGCAGGTGGCTGTCAATCAACCCGATCGTATTCGATTGGGTTGAAATGCGGCAATGTCTGTCCGCTTCCTCAGAGCAGGCGGACAGGTTATGGAGCAGGGGTCTTTAGACCGCTGCTTCATAACTGGTGTTTCTGGCAAGCCTAAAGGCTCGACAGAAACATGGGCCCTCAAGCTCCATACGGAGCTTAATAAATGGCCCCGAAATGTTTTAGGATTGTAAAAAACATATTTAAATGTGAATAACTTTGTTATGTTTTATCAAATGTCCTTACATTTTCAGAATATGTTTAAACAGATAGATTAATGTATTATGGGAAGTTTGAGGGAAATTGGTTAAGATCTAAGCTCAATTTTGTACGTTAAGCCACATTAAGCTCCCCAAAAAACAAGCTTAATGTCACTCATTTGCCTTGTGGAAAACCAAATACCATGAAACTTCTAGGATAGGTTTGGAAAGTGACAAACTGAGTTTGTGCCAAGTTTCAAGGCAATTGATCGATGTTTAGGTGAATTTTGGTACATTAAGCTCTTTTTACATTAAGCTGCTCACATTTGGGGGTCCATCCGATAAAAATCGTCGCCCGCAAAAGCCGGCGACGCCAATATTTACGCTGATTTGGTATCACATATACGGCGTAACCTAGAAGTTACGCGCGTATATTTCTGCCGTCGCCCGTAGTTTTTTGGGCCATAGGCAGGTATACCAAACCAGCGCAGTTTGGTATCCAATATGCAGAGTAAGGACTTACGTGGCGAAAATGGAGAAAACTTACTCCATTTTCACCTCGCCACAAAAAGCAGCCGTAAGAAGCCTTACGCTGACTATTGGAGCCCCGTAACTCCCTAAACTAACTAGAAAATAAACCTAACACCTAACGCATGCGCAATGTCTATCTCCCTGTCAACCGCGATCTTCTAAAATAAACCTAACACCTAACGCATGCGCAATGTCTATCTACCTGTCAACCGCGATCCCCCCCCCCCGAAATCCCTAATAAAGTTATTAACCCCTAAACCGCCGCTCCCGTATCCCGCCGCCATCTACATAAACTAACCCCCTACTGTGAGCCCCTAAAACCGCCGCCATCTACCTTATCTATCCCCTAATTAGAACCCCTTACACCGCTGTCATCTACCTTATCTATCCCCTAATCTGACCCCTTACACCGCCGCCACCTATATAAAAATTATTAACCCCTAATCTAATCCCCCTATACCGCCGCCAGCTATATTAATATTATTAACCCCTAATGTAAGCCCCTTACACCGCCGCCATCTCTATTAAAATGATTAACCCCTAATTTAATCTACCTACCCCGCCGCCAGCTATATTATCTATATTAACCCTAAGTATATTATAGTTAATATAGGTATTACATTATATATATTAACTATATTAACCCTAATTATATTAGGGTTAATATAGTTAATATAGTTACTATAGTATTTATATTAACTATATTAACTCTATCTAACCCTAACACCCCTAACTAAATTTATATTAAATTAATCTAATTCATTTATAAACTAAAATATTCCTATTTAAATCTAAATACTTACCTATAAAATAAACCCTAAGATAGCTACAATATAATTAATAATTACATTGTAGCTATGTTAGGGTTAATATTTATTTTACAGGTAAATTGTTAATTATTTTAACTAGGTATAATAGCTATTAAATAGTTATTAACTATTTAATATCTACCTAGTTAAAATAATTACCCAATTACCTGTAAAATAAATCCTAACCTAAGTTACAAATACACCTACACTATCAATAAATTAAATAAACTACAAACATCTATCTAAAAATACAATTAAATTAACTAAACTAAATTACAAAAAAAACAAACACTAAAAAAAAGATTACAAGATTTTTAAGCTAATTACACCTATTCTAAGCCCCCTAATAAAATAATAAACCCCCAAAATAAAAAAAATTCCCTGCCCTGTTCTAAATTAAAAGAATTTCAAAGCTCTTTACCTTACCAGCCCTTAAAAGGGCCTTTTGTGGGGCATGCCCCAAAGAATTCAGCTCTTTTGCATACAAATACAATACCCCCCCCCCCATTACAACCCACCACCCACATACCCCTATTCTAAAACCACCCAAACCCCCCTTAAAAAAGCCTAACACTACCCCCCTGAAGATCTCCCTACCTTGTCTTCACCACACCGGGCCGAACTCCTGATCCGATCCGGGCGATGTCTTCCTCCAAGCGGCAAAGAAGAATTCTTCCTCCGGCGATGTCTTCCTCCAAGCGGCAAAGAAGAATTCTTCCTCCGGCGATGTCTTCCTCCAAGCGGCAAAGAAGAATTCTTCCTCCGGCGACGTCTTCCTCCAAGCGGCAGCAAAGTCCTCATTCTTCCGGCGGCATCTTCAATCTTCTTTCTTCGCTCCGCCGCCGCGGAGCATCCATCCCGGACGACTACTGAACGACGAATGAGGTACCTTTAAATGACGTCATCCAAGATGGCGTCCGCCGAATTCCGATTGGCTGATAGGATTCTATCAGCCAATCGGAATTAAGTTAGAAAAATCTGATTGGCTGATTGAATCAGCCAATCAGATTCAAGTTCAATCCGATTCGCTGATCCAATCAGCCAATCAGATTGAGCTCGCATTCTATTGGCTGTTCCGATCAGCCAATAGAATGCGAACTCAATCTGATTGGCTGATTGGATCAGCCATTCGGATTGAACTTGAATCTGATTGGCTGATTCAATCAGCCAATTAGATTTTTCTAACTTAATTCCGATTGGCTGATAGAATCCTATCAGCCAATCGGAATTCGGCGGACGCCATCTTGGATGACGTCATTTAAAGGTACCTCATTTGTCGTTCAGTAGTCGTCCGGGATGGATGCTCCGCGGCGGCGGAGCGAAGAAAGAAGATTGAAGATGCCGCCGGAAGAATGAAGACTTTGCTGCCGCTTGGAGGAAGACGTCGCCGTAGGAAGAATTCTTCTTTGCCGCTTGGAGGAAGACATCGCCGGAGGAAGAATTCTTCTTTGCCGCTTGGAGGAAGACATCGCCGGAGGAAGAATTCTTCTTTGCCGCTTGGAGGAAGACATCGCCCGGATCGGATCAGGAGTTCGGCCCGGTGTGGTGAAGACAAGGTAGGGAGATCTTCAGGGGGGTAGTGTTAGGCTTTTTTAAGGGGGGTTCGGGTGGTTTTAGAATAGGGGTATGTGGGTGGTGGGTTGTAATGGGGGGGGGGTATTGTATTTGTATGCAAAAGAGCTGAATTCTTTGGGGCATGCCCCACAAAAGGCCCTTTTAAGGGCTGGTAAGGTAAAGAGCTTTGAAATTCTTTTAATTTAGAATAGGGCAGGGAATTTTTTTTATTTTGGGGGTTTATTATTTTATTAGGGGGCTTAGAATAGGTGTAATTAGCTTAAAAATCTTGTAATCTTTTTTTTATTTTTTGTAATTTAGTGTTTGTTTTTTTTTGTAATTTAGTTTAGTTAATTTAATTGTATTTTTAGATAGATGTTTGTAGTTTATTTAATTTATTGATAGTGTAGGTGTATTTGTAACTTAGGTTAGGATTTATTTTACAGGTAATTGGGTAATTATTGTAACTAGGTAGATATTAAATAGTTAATAGCTATTTAATAGCTATTATACCTAGTTAAAATAATTAACAATTTACCTGTAAAATAAATATTAACCCTAACATAGCTACAATGTAATTATTAATTATATTGTAGCTATCTTAGGGTTTATTTTATAGGTAAGTATTTAGATTTAAATAGGAATATTTTAGTTTATAAATGAATTAGATTAATTTAATATAAATTTAGTTAGGGGTGTTAGGGTTAGATAGAGTTAATATAGTTAATATAAATACTATAGTAACTATATTAACTATATTAACCCTAATATAATTAGGGTTAATATAGTTAATATATATAATGTAATACCTATATTAACTATAATATACTTAGGGTTAATATAGATAATATAGCTGGCGGCGGGGTAGGTAGATTAAATTAGGGGTTAATCATTTTAATAGAGATGGCGGCGGTGTAAGGGGCTTACATTAGGGGTTAATAATTTTAATATAGATGGCGGCGGTGTTAGGGGCTCACTTTAGGGGGTTATAGATATAATATAGCTGGCGGCGGGGTACGGGAGCGACGGTTTAGGGGTTAATAACTTTATTAGGTTGCGGCGGGGTACGGGAGCGGCGGTTTAGGGGTTAATAGCTTTTTTATTGTTAGGATAGTGAGGGGGGATAGCGGATAGAGGGTTAGACGTGTTGGGCTATGTTAGGGAGGCGTGTTAGACATGTCGGGCTATGTTTAGGAGGCGTGTTAGACAGTGCGGGCGATTTAGACTTTAGTCAGGTTTTATAGGCGCCGGCAGTTTCTAACGTGGCGCAAGTCACTGGCGACTCCAAAAATCTGTACTTACGCAGATTTCTGGACATCGCTGGTTTGTGAGAATTGCGCCACTTTAGCAAGTGATGGCGCCGCATATTGGATGGCTGGAGTTGCGAGCTGAAACTGCGGGCGACGTGGGTTCCCTCGCTTGCGCCGCAAAATGCGATCTATATCGGATCGCGCCCTAAATGTTTTAGGATTGTAAAAAAATAGTTAAATGCGAATAACGTTTGGTATGTTTTATCAAATGTCCTGAAATTTTCAGAATATGTTTGAATAGATAGATTAATGTATTGTGGTAAGTTTGGGGGAAATTGGTTAACATCTAAGTTCAATTTTGTACGTTAAGCCACATTAAGCTCCCCAAAAAACAAGCTTAATGTCACTCATTTGCCTTGTGGGACACCAAAATCCATGAAACTTCTAGGATAGGCTTGTGCAAAATTATGCAGCAATTGATTAATATTTGGCCACTTTTTTAACTCATTAAGCTACATTAAGCCATTTTCAGATTGTTTTAGGATGTCCCAATAGAATGCGTTTTTTTTTTTTGTTTTGTTTTTTTTTCAGCCGGCTCTGCTCCATTGATTTCTATGGGGAAATCTTGCACGAGCACGTTTTAGCCAGCTGACCGCTCACTTAAGCAGCGCTGGTATTGAGGTGAGATGTGGAGCAAAATTTTGCTCTGCGCTCACTTTTCTGCGGCTAACGCCGGGTCTCAGAAGAAAACTCGTAATACCAGCGTTGTTTGTAGGTGAGCGGTGAGCAGAAACTGCTCGTTAGCACCGCATGGCTTACCGACAAAAACTCGTAATCTAGCCGTTAATTTTTAAATATATATATGTATATTGTCATCTACACTTTTAATGTTAACTAAAACAGTGGATAGAATCCACCAAATAGATATATAGATTATATATATATATATATATATATATATATAATCTAGATATATACAAATGGCTGCCAAGCTCCACCTACTGATAACATCACAATCTGTGCTACATATAAGCACTCTGCTGAATAGCATTGACAGTCAGTTGAATCCAACTAGTGAGCCCTTTTTGATTGGACCCCATATGCAGCCCAGATTATGATGGCATCATTGGGCAGAGCTTAGCAGCCATTTCAAAGTGGCCAGAAACAATATTCGCATTATAACATTTTTACCATTCCTGCTGCATGATATAGAAAGGGGTGGAGGAGGCTATTTGCAGTGTATTCTAAGGTAAGACTTTAAAGGGATAGTCTAGTGAAAATTAAAATGACTTAGAGGATGCAATTTTAAGCAACTTTCTAATTTACACCTATTATCAATTTTTCTTTGTTCTCTTGGTATCTTTATTTGAAAAAGCAAGAATGTAAGCTTAGGAGACCGCTCATTTTTGATTCAGCACCTGGGTAGCGCTTGCTGATTGGTGGCTACATTTAAATGCTCAGATTTCCCATCACTTTAATACTGGACAATACCTTCCGCCCTTAGGCTATGTCACTATTAGTGCATGTCCCAGTATTATACCTGTGGCAGAGAAGTGAACCACTTTAAAGAAGCAAACTGGATCAATATTATGTCCACATAAGTTTAGTCTGATATTATACAATGCCTTGCAAAAGTATTTACCCCCTTGGCATTTTTCGTGTTTTGTTGCCTCACAGCCTGGAATTAACATGGATTGTTTGAGGATTTGCATCATTTAAATTACAGAACATGCCCACAACTTTGAAGATGTTTTTTTTTATTTATTTATTTTTTATTGTGAAGCAAACAACAAATAGGACAAAATAACAGAAAAAAATCAATGTGCATAACTATTCACCCCCCTAAAGTCAATACTTTGTAGAGCCACCTTTTGCGGCAATCACATCTCCAAGTCGCTTTGGATAAGTCTCTATGAGCTTGCCACTGGGATTTTTGCCCATTCCTCCTTGCAAAACTGCTCCAGCTCCTTCAAGTTGGATGGCTTGCGCTTGTGAACAGCAATCTTTAAGTCTGACCACAGATTTTCTATTGGATTGAGGTCTGGGCTTTGACTAGGCCATTCCAACACATTTACATGTTTCCCCTTAACCCTTTGAGCGCTAATAACGGCTCTGAGCCATCACAGAGTTTCCCACACTGGTGCTAATGACGGCTCAGAGCCGTTACTAGCACTCTCCCACCTTGAGGGAGATCTGGGGGCTCCCACCTGCTCCTACCCTGACTATCATGCCTGTAGAGTGACAGGCATCGCCGGGGCTTCCTGTTTTGCGTGGTGACGTGACGCGCAATAACGTGATGACGTCACTGCGCAACTTTATATATACCTAGCAATGTTAAGTATAGGAGCAGGGGGCATGCTGCTTAGAAGCCTGTATCTCATACAGACCGCCAAGACCCACCATTGGAAAGGTAATCACCTAACCTTTCCAACAGTGTAAGTCTTGGGGTATGAAAAAAATTAAAATAAAAAGTTAAAAAAATCTTAGCACCCAGGTGGGAAAGTGCTTAGCACTCAAAGGGTTAAACCACTCAAGTGTTGCATTAGCAGTGTTTGTGGGTCATTGTCCTGCTGGAAGGTGAACCTCTGTCCTAGACTCAAATTACGCACAGAGTGGTATAGGTTTTGCTCAAGAATTTCCCTGTATTTAGCACCATCCATCTTTCCCTCAAATCTGACCAGTTTCTCAGTCCCGGTTGCTGAAAAACATCCCCACAGCATGATGCTGCCACCACCATGTTTCACTGTGGGGATGGTGTTCTTTAGGTGATTTGATGTGTTAGGTTTGCGCCAGATATAGCGTTTTCTTTGATGGCTGAAAAGTTCAATTTTAGTCTCATCAGACCAGAGCACCTTCCTCCATACATTTTGGAAATCTCCCACATGCCTTTTCGCAAACTCAAAATGTGCCATTTTGTTTTTTTGCTGAAAGTAATGGCTTTCTTCTGGCCACTCTGCCATAAAGCCCAACTCTATGGAGCGTACGGCTTATTTTCGTCCGATGTACAGATACTCCAGTCTCTGCTGTGGAACTCTGCAGCTCCTCCAGGGTTACCCTAGGTCTTTGTGCTGCCTCTCTGATTAATGTCCTCCTTGCCCGGTCCGTGAGTTTTGGTGGGCGGCCGTCTTTTGGCAGGTTTGCTGTTGTGCCAAGTTCTTTCCATTTGGTTATGATAGATTTGATGGTGCTCCTGGGGATCATCAAAGATTTGGATAAAAAAATTTTTTTTGTAACCTAACCCTGACTTGTACTTCTCAACAACATTGTCCATTACTTGTTTGAATAGTTCATTGGTCTTCATGGCAGTGTTTGGTTAGGTGTTGCAGCCTATGGGGCCTTTCTAAAAAGGTGTGTATATGTAATGACAGATCATGTGACACTTAGATTGCACACAGGTGGATATCATTTCACTAATTATGTGACTTCTGAAGGTAATTGCTTGCACCAGAGATTTTTATGGGCTTCATAAGAAAGGGGGTGAATACATACACACATACCAATTTTCTGTTTTCTATATCTAAAAAACCAAAATTTATATAAGAATTTACCTAATAAATTCATTTTTCATATTGGCAAGAGTCCATGAGCTAGTGACGTATGGGATATATAATCCTACCAGGAGGGGCAAAGTTTCCCAAACCTCAAAATGCCTATAAATACACCCCTCACCACACCCACAATTCAGTTTAATGAATAGCCAAGTAGTGGGGTGATAAAGAAAGGAGTAAAAAGCATCAACAAAAGGAATTTGGAAATAATTGTGCTTTATACAAAAAAAATCATAACCACCATAAAAAGGGTGGGCCTCATGGACTCTTGCCAATATAAAAGAAATTAATCAGGTAAATTCTTACATAAATTATGTTTTCTTTCATGTAATTGTCAAGAGTCCATGAGCTAGTGACGTATGGGATATCAATACCCAAGATGTGGAACTCCACGCAAAAGTCACTAGAGAGGGAGGGATAAAAATAAAAACAGCCATTTTCCGCTGAAAAAATAATCCACAACCCAAATTATAAGTTTATTCTTTAATACACGAAAAACTTAAAACATCAGCAGAAGAATCAAACTGAAACAGCTGCCTGAAGGACTTTTCTACCAAAAACTGCTTCTGAAGAAGCAAATACATAAAAACGGTAGAATTTAGTAAATGTGTGCAAAGAGGACCAAGTTGCCGCTTTGCAAATCTGATCAACTGAAGCTTCTTTCTAAAAAGCCCATGAAGTGGAGACTGATCTAGTAGAATGAGCTGTAATTCTGAGGCGGGGCCTGACCCGACTCCAAATAAGCTTGATGGATCAAAAGCTTTAACTAAGAAGCCAAGGAAATAGCAGAAGCCTTCTGACCTTTCTTACAACCAGAAAATATAACAAATAGACTAGAAGTCTTCCTGAAATTTAGTAGCTTCAATATAATATTTCAAAGCTCTCACCACATCCAAAGAATGTAAAGATCTTTCCAAAGAATTCTTAGGATTAGGACACAAGGAAAGGACAACAATTTCTCTACTAATGTTAGAATTCACAACCTTAGGTAAAAATTTAAATGAAGTCCACAAAACCGCCTTATCCTAATGAAAAATCAGAAAAGGAGATTCACAAGAAAGAGCAGAAAGCTCAGAAACGCTTCTAGCAGAAGAGATGGCCAAAAGGAACAACACTTTCCAAGAAAGTAGTTTAATGTCCAAAGAATGCATAGGCTCAAAAGAAGGAGTCTGTAAAGCCCTCAAAACCAAATTAAGACTCCAAGGAGGAGAGATTCATTTAATTACAGGCTTGATACGACCCAAAGCCTGTACAAAACAGTGAATATCAGGAAGTTTAGCAATCTTTCTGTGAAATAAAACAGAAAGAGCAGAGATTTGTCTCTTCAAGGAACTTGCAGACAAACCCTTATCCAAACCATCCTGAAAAAAACTGTAAGATTCTAGGAATTCTAAAGAATACCAAGAGAACTTATGAGAAGATCACCAAGAAATGTAAGTCTTCCAAACTCGATAATAAAGCTTTCTAGTGACAGATTTACGAGCTTGTAACAGTATTAATCACTGAGTCAGAGAAACCTCTATGACTTAGCACTAGGCGTTCAATTTCCACACCTTCAAATTTAATGATTTGAGATCCTAATGGAAAAATGGACCTTGAGACAATAGGTCCAGCCTTAACGGAAGGGGCCAAGGTTGGCAACTGGACATCCAAACAAGATCCGCATACCAAAACCTGTGAGACCATGCTGGAGCCACCAGCAACACAAACGATTGTTCCATGATGATTTTGGAGATCACCTCTTGGAAGAAGAACTAGAGGCAGGAAAATATAAGCAGGTTGATAACACCAAGGAAGTGTCAACGCATCCACTGCTTCCGCCTGAGAATCCCTGGACCTGGACAGGTATCTGGGAAGTTTCTTGTTTAGATGAGAAACCATCAGATCTCTGGAAGACCCCACATCTGAATAATCTGAGAAAACACATCTGGATGGAGAGACCACTCCCCCGGATGTAAAGTCTGATGGCTGAGATAATCCGCCTCCCAATTGTCTACACCTGGGATATGCACCGCAGAAATTAGACAGGAGCTGGATTCCACCCAAGCAAGTATCCAAGATACTTCTTTCATAGCTTGGGGACTGTGAGTCCCACCCCGATAATTGACATATGCCACTGTTGTGATATTGTCTGTCTGAAAACAAATGAACGGTTCTCTCTTCAACAGAGGCCAAAACTGAAGAGCTCTGAGAATTACACGGAGTTCTAAAATATTGATTGGTAATCTCGCCTCTGGGGATCTCTGACAGCACAAGGGGTTTGGAAATCTCAAAACAGCTCCCCAACCTGAAAGACTTGCATCTGTTATGATCACAGTCTAGGTTGGCCGAACAAAAGAAGCCCTTTGAACTAAACGCTGGTGATTTAACCACCCTGTCAGAGAGTGTCTAACATTGGGATTTAAGGATATTAATTGTGATATCTTTGTATAATCCCTGCACCATTGATTCAGCATACAAAGCTGAAGAGGTCTCATGTGAAAACGAGCAAAGGGAATCACGTCCGATGCTGCAGTCATGAGACCTAAAACTTCCATGCACATAGCCACTGAAGGGAATGACTGAGACTGCAGGTGCCGACAGGCTGCAAACAATTTTAAACGTCTCTTGTCTGTTAGAGACAGAGTCATGGACACTGAATCTATATGGAAGCCTAAAAAGGTGACCCTTGTCTGAGGAATCAAGAAACTTTTTGGTAAATTGATCCTCCAACCATGTTTACAAAGAAACACCACTAGCTGATTCGTGTGAGATTCTGCAGAACGTAAAGACTGAGCTAGTACCAAGATACCGTCCAAATAAGGAAACACTGCAATACCGAGAACCTTTGAAAAGATTCTTGGAGCTGTTGCTAGGCCAAATGGAAGAGCAACAAATTGGTAATGCTTGTCTAGAAAAGAGAATCTCAGGAACTGATAATGATCTGGATTAATCGGAATATGAAGGTATGCATCCTGCAAGTCTAATGTGGACATATAATGAACTTGCTGAACAAAAGGCAGAATAGTCCTTATAGTCACCATCTTGAAAGTTGGTACTCTTACATAACGATTCAAAATTTTCAGATCCAGAACTGGTCTGAATGAATTTTTCTTCTTTGGGACGATGAATAGATTTGAATAAAACCCCAGACCCTGTTCCTGAAAAGGAACTGGCATGATTACCCCTGAAAACTCCAGGTCTGAAACACTTCAGGAAAGCCTGAGCTTTTACTGGATTTGCTGGGATACGTGAGAGAAAAAAAAAAATCTTCTCACAGGAGGTCTTACTCTGAATCCTATTTGGTACCCCTGAGAGACAATGCTCTGAATCCAATGATTTTGGACAGAATTTATCCAAACATCCTTGAAAAACCTTAATCTGCCCCCTACCAGCTGAGCTGGAATGAGGGCCGCACCTTCATGCGGACTTAGGGGTTGACTTTGGTTTCTAAAATGGCTACAATTTATTCCAATTTGAGGAAGGCTTCCAATTGGAAACATATTCCTTGGGGGAAGGATTAGGTTTTTGTTCCTTATTTTGACGAAAGGAACGAAAACGGTTAGAAGCCTTAGATTTACCCTTAGGTTTTTTTATCCTGAGGCAAAAAAAAACTCCCTTCCCCCCAGTAACAGTTGAAATAATAGAATCCAACTGAGAACCAAATAAATTATTACCTTGGAAAGAAAGAGATACCAATCTAGACTTAGATGTCATATCAGCATTCCAAGATTTAAGCCACAAAGCTCTTCTAGCTAAAGACATGGATCTAACAGCAATTTTGATACAAAAAATGGCATCACAAATAAAATGATTAGCATGTTGCAGTAAGCGAACAATGCTAGATAAGTCAGAATCCAATTCTTGCTGCGCTAAATTCTCCAACCAAAAAGTTGATGCAGTTGCAACATCAGCCAAAGAAATTGCAGGCCTGAGAAGATGACCTGAATATAAACAAGCTTTTCCTAGATAAGATTCAAGTTTCCTATCTAAAGGATCTTTAAAAGAAGTACTATCTTCCATAGGAATAGTGGTACGTTTAGCAAGAGTAGAAATAGCCCCATCAACTTTGGGGATCTTTTCCAAAAACTCTTTTGAAATTGCTGGTAAAGGATACAATTTTTTAAACCTTGAAGAAGGAATAAAAGAAGTACCCGGCTTATTCCATTCCTTAGAAATCATATCAGAAATAGCATCAGGAATAGGAAAAACTTCTGGAGTAACCACAGGAGGTATAAAAACAGAATTTAAATGTTTACTAGTTTTAATGTCAAGAGGACTAGTTTCCTCACTATCCAAAGTAATTAGCACTTCTTTTAACAAAGAACGAATATACTCCATTTTAAATAAATAAGTAGATTTGTCAGTGTCAATATCTGAGGAAGGATCTTCTGAATCAGATAGATCCTCATCAGAGGAGGATAATTTATTATGTTGTCGGTCATTTGAAATTTCATCAACCTTATGAGAAGTTTTAAAAGACCTTTTACGTTTATTAGAAGGCGGAATAGCAGATAGAGCCTTCTGAATCGAATCAGTAACAAATTCTTTAAAATTCATAGGTATATCATGTACATTAGAAGTCGAAGGAACTGCAACCGGCAATGTATTATTACTAATGGACACATTATCTGCATGTAAAAGTTTAACATGACAACTATTACAAATGACATTCGGAGATATAATCTCCACACGTTTACAGCAAATGCACTTTGCTTTGGTAGAACCGATATCAGGCAGCAAAGTTCCAACAGATACTTCTGAGACAGGATCAGATTGAGACATCTTGCAAAATGTAAAAGAAAAAACATATAAAGCAAAATGATCAATTTCCTTATATGACAGTTTCAGGAATGGGGAAAAATGCAAATAGCATAGCCCTCGGACATACAAAAAGGCAAGAGGCAAATAGCAATGGGGTGATAAAATAATGAAAAAATATTGGCGCCAAGTATGACGCACAACGTAACTGAAAATTTTTTTGGTGCCAACAATGTCCGGAAATGACACACTCGCGTCACTAACGATGCAACTTGTGGAAGGAACTCGGCGTCAACTAAGACGCCGGAAATGACGAACTTGCGTCAAGGGATGTACTTTCACGCCAATCCTGCCCGCAATTTGCAAAAAAAAAAAAAAAAAATGTAGTCAATTTAAACCCCAGGTAAGAAAAATATATGTCTTAATATGTTTATTTTCCCCAAATATGAAACTGACAGTCTGCAAAAAGGAAATACATGCACCTGACTCATGGCAAATATAAGTACAATACATATATTTAGAACTTTATATTAATGCATAAAGTGCCAAACCATAGCTGAGGTGTCTTAAGTAATAAAAACATTCTTACCGAAAGACACCCATCCACATATAGCAGATAGCCAAACCAGTACTGAAACAGTTATCAGTAGAGGTAATGGTATATTAGAGTATATTGCCGATCTGAAAAGGGAGGTAGGAGATGAATCTCTACGACTGATAACAGAGAATCTATGAAATAGATCTCCCGTGAGGAAAACCATTGCATTCAATCGGTGATACTCCCTTCACATCCCTCTAACATTCGCTGTACTCAAAATGCTGAGAAGCGCATATCAACGTAGAAATCTTAGCACAAACTTACTTCACCACCTCCATAGGAGGCAAAGTTTGTAAAACTGAATTGTGGGTGTGGTGAGGGGTGTATTTATAGGCATTTTGATGTTTGGGAAACGTTGCCCCTCCTGGTAGGATTGTATATCCCATACGTCACTAGCTCATGGACTCTTGACAATTACATGAAAGAAATAGTTTTATGTATATATTTTTCTCATTTCACCTCACCAACTTAGACTATTGTGTTCTGATCCATCACATAAAATTCAGATTAATAAAACATTGAACTTAAGGCTGTAATGTAACAAAATAGGTCAAAAGTCAAGGGCGTTGAATACTTTTGCAAGGCATCGTACATGAGGTAATACATAGCTAAATTGTATATACTTGAACATTAGATGGCTTATATAAGAAAAGTAAATAGCCTGCAAATTGGTTACTTGAATGTAGCAAAAAGCCTAATGGTTCTTATATAACTACAGCTTTAACAACTTTGGCTGAGTGTCCAGAAGTGAATTGTTACAAATGTATTATTATTGTAGATTCCGCAGCGCTGTCCATGGATACAAAGATAAAAGTACAGTATAATACAATATAAAAAAAAGACACCAGAAAAAGTTTAACAAACAAATACAGGTGGAATTGAGGGCCCTGTTCCCGTGGGAACTTACAATCTAGATGGGTTGGAGGGTGAGAAACAGGAGGTGGGGACTGCAAAGGTGGGAATGATGTTAGTGTGGGGTTAGATGAGGGCAGCTATTAGGCAAGTGGAATTCATTTGTTACTGATTTGGAGATAGACTTCCATGAACAAAAAGGTCTTTAGGGAGCTTTTAAAGGAGGAAAGGTTAGGGGAAAGTCTGACAGCTCGAGGAAGTGCGTTCCATATGGTTGGTGCCGCACGAGAAGTCCTGTAGTCTAGCATGGGAGGAGGTGATGGTAGAAGATGCAAGAAGCAGGTCATTGTTGGATCTTAGGGGGCAGGCTGGAGTATATTTGTTGATGAGTGAGGACAGGTAGAGTGGGGCTGCGTTGGAAAGGGCTTTGTAGGTCAGGGTGAGAATTTTGAATTTAATTCTGATTTGAATGGGGAGCCAGTGAAGGGACTCGCAGAGAGGTGGATTAGCCTACCAGAGGCATTTAGGATGGATTGAAGAGAGGAGAGGCGGGAGAGAGGAAGGCCAGTTAGTAGGTTTTTACAGTAGTGAAGTCTGGAAAATACCAGGGAGTGGATTAGCTGTTTAATAGTTTCAGCACTTATAAATGGATGAATTTTGGATATATTGCGCAGGTGGTTGCGACAGGAGGAAGAGAGAAATTGGATGTATGGTATGAAGGACAGATTGGAGTCAAGTGTAACTCATAGGCAGCAGACTTGAAGTGATGGGAAGATAGTGGTGTCACCAACAGTAACTGAAAAGTTAGAAACCGTGGTAGAATTAGAGGGGGGGGGGGGTTAGGAGCTCAGTCTTGGACATGTTGATTTTTAGGTGGTGAGAGGCCATCCAAGAAGAAATGACAGATAAGCAGACACTGATGTGAGAAAGAACAGAAGGAGAGAGTGCAGGGGTGGATAGGTAGATCTGAGTATCATCAGCATAGAGATGATAGTTAAAGCCATAGCTACTGATAAGTTTACCCAGTGAGGAAGTATAAATAGAGAAGAGTAGAGGACACAGAACAGAGCCTTGAGGTACTCCAACAGACAGAGGCAAAGGAGAGGAGGAGTCACCAGCAAAGGAGACAGAAAATGACCTATTAGAGAGATAAGAGTGGATCTAGGAGAGGGCAGGGTCAGAGAGCCCAAGGGAGCTGAGAGTCCATAGGAGAAGGGGATGGTCAAAGGCAGCAAACAGGTCAAGTAAGATAAGTAGAATAGTGACCATTGTTTTTTTAGCAGAAAGATTATTAGCAATCTTGATGAGAGCATTCTCAGTTGAGTGTTGGGGACGGAAGCTAGATTGCAGTGGGTCAAGCAATGAGATGGAGGACAAGAAGTGGGTTAGGTGATCAAAACTATTTTTACAGGACTTTTGAAGCTAGCGGAAGCAGTGATATGGGATGGTAGTTTGCAGGAGAATTGGGGTAGAAGATTTTTGAGTATGGGGGTGACCTTTGCATGTTTGAAGAAAGATGGGAATGACTTGGTAGTAAGGGATAGGTTGAAAATTTGAGTAAGAGCTGGAGTGAGGGTAGAAGACAGAGAAGGTATTATATATGAAGGGATAGGGTCAAGTGGGCAGGTAGTGAGGAAGACAATAGGGAACTCACTTCATTCTCAGTGGTTTGGGGGGGGTGAGTGGTGGAGAGGGTGACCGGGGGCGGAGATGGAAAGTTGCAGTTTTGTGTTGGGATAGTACTTTGGATGGATTAGTCTGCAAGGTATTGAGCACTAAAGGCAGATGAAGGTGGTGGGGCAGGTGGATAGAGGAGAGAGTTGAAAGTGGAGAAGAGACGTTTTGGCTTTGAGGAGTGAGTAGATATAAGAGAAGTAGGTTTGCTTGGACAAGTGAAAGGTAGAGGAGTAAGAATAAAGAATGAACTTATAATGGAGGAAATCTGGTTCAGAGCAGGATTTCCTCCAGGCACTTTCAGCAGCACGGGAGCATTTTTTGCAGATAGCGTGTTTGCTTAGAGTGCAAAGGTTGGAGCTGACGACGTGGGGTTTTATATATTTGGGGAGAAGCAAAAGTGTCAAGCGCAGAGGAGAGAGTATTGTTATAGTGGGTTGTTGCAAGGACAGGGCAGAATATTGTGGAAGTGTGGGGGAGGCGTTTTTGAATAAGGTTGGAAAGTTGGAGAGGATCCATAGTTTGCAGATTTCTATAGGTGAGGGGGAGAAATAGGTTTAGCCTGTATACCAAGATTATAGTTGAGCAGATGGTGGTCTAAAATGGGAAATGGGTGACAGTTGACATCAGAGAGCGCAGAGATAGGAGAATACCGTCATGGTGAGTAGGGAATAGGGTGGATTGCGAGAGACCAAAGGAGTTTGTGAGTGAGAGAAGCTTAGAGGCAGCAGGGGCAGAAGGGTTATCAATGGAGATGTTGAAGTCCCCCAGGATTAGAGCAGGTGTATTTTTAGAGAGAAAGTGAGAAAGCCAGGCAGCAAAGTTGTCAAGGAATTGGGAGGTTGGTCCAGGGGGGGCAAAAGATAACTGCAACCCTGAGGGAGAGGGGGGGGGAAACAGACAGATGCAGTGGTTTTCAAAGTAGGAAAAGGAGAGAGATGGATGAGGATGCAGGTGCTGTTAGGAGCAGGAGAGTAAGATTCCAACACCACCACCATGTCTCTCACCTGGCCTAGGTGTGTGGCTAAAGTGGAGACCACCGCGTGTGAGTGTAACAATGGAAGCAGTGTCAGAAGAAGATAACCAGGTTTCAGTAATTGCTAGAAGATTGGAAGCATTAGAAATAACAATGAACAGTTGTAAGTTTGTTACAGACAGAGCGTGCATGCCAAAGAGCACAAGAAAAGAGAGGGGATAAGCGCTGTGGGTTAATAGAGATGAGATTGTTAGGATTGCGTGACCTAGAGTTTTTGCAGTGGGAGACTGAGCCAGAGTAAAAGTGTGGTGATTGCTGCAGGGCCAGGGTTAGGAGAGATGTCACCAGCAGCAAGCAGTAGTAGGAGTGTGAGTGACAGAAGGTGAGAGTGAGACTTGTAGGAGCGAGTATGATTAGACACAGGAGAGACATCACCAGCAGCAAGCAGTAGTAGGAGTGTGAGTGACAGAAGGTGAGAGTGAGACTTGTAGGAGCGGGTATGATTAGACACAGGAGAGACATCACCAGCAGCAAGCAGTAGTAGGAGTGTGAGTGACAGAAGGTGAGAGTGAGACTTGTAGGAGCGAGTATGATTAGACACAGGAGAGACATCACCAGCAGCAAGCAGTAGTAGCAGTGTGAGTGACAGAAGGTGAGAGTGAGACTTGTAGGAGCGGGTATGACTAGACACAGGAGAGATGTCACCAGCAGCAAGCAGTAGTAGGAGTGTGAGTGACAGAAGGTGAGAGTGAGACTTGTAGGAGCGGGTATGACTAGACACAGGAGAGATGTCACCAGCAGCAAGCAGTAGTAGGAGTGTGAGTGACAGAAGGTGAGAGTGAGACTTGTAGGAGCGGGTATGACTAGACACAGGAGAGATGTCACCAGCAGCAAGCAGTAGTAGGAGTGTGAGTGACAGAAGGTGAGAGTGAGACTTGTAGGAGCAAGTATGATTAGACACAGGAGAGACATCACCAGCAGCAAGCAGTAGTAGCAGTGAGAGTGACAGAAGGTGAGAGTGAGACTTGTAGGAGCGAGTATGATTAGACACAGGAGAGACATCACCAGCAGCAAGCAGTAGTAGCAGTGTGAGTGACAGAAGGTGAGAGTGAGACTTGTAGGAGCGCGTATGATTAGACACAGGAGAGTTAGATGGGGGGGGGGAAGTATTTCTAAGGAGACAGAGTAGTTCATGAAAGAACAGCATAGGGGATGAGAAAAGGGAGAGTAAGATATGGATAGTGTGGGGGTTATTGTTGCTACAGGGAAATGCAGTGAGTTTTAGGAAAAGGGCAGACAGAAATAGCAGAAAAGACATAGAGAGCATTGTGCAGGTGTATAGTTAGTAGGTTTTACCTGTTAGTGGGACTGCAGTTTCCCCCTCCAGTTCTTAACTCTGCCACTTGTAAGACAAGCCACTTAGAAGCACAGGGCCATAGGTCAGAGAGCCATGTGTTCAGCTGTGATTATTAAGCTACCTAGCAATCTCTGCAGCCAAAATAGAAACACATTTGGCTGTGTGAAGCTGGCCCCCTACAATTGCCACTGTGATGGGAGTCACCATGATCTGGGGGCATGATACGGAACACTCTTTGGGCAGGGGGTACATGGGCTTAAGGATACCCAGAGACTGCATGGAAATGTGGAATTTTATACGCCGGACATCCCATGTATTTTCATAACTGTTTTATGTCCACATCACCCTGTAGCCATAGATACAGGAAGGGTACAGGGTGTGAGTGCCCATTTGGGGAACAATTGTGACTCTATAAACCAAGTGGCATAAAGGACTTAATATGAGCTGTTTTTAATGTTTTCTAATAAGAGGTTTTATTTACGCTTTAGATCTGATTGTCTTATTTGGTTAATCTGATTAGTGTAAGGGCTTAATTTATCAACCATAGTGGATAGGGGCGTACATGTGCCCCTGCCCATTCCAGCTCGCCTCTGGCAGGCAGCAATCCACTGGCGGTATTCAGCATTTCACGTGAGCGCTATGACAACTGCTGCTTGGTAAATACTGACTGCAGGTTCCCTTGTGAGAACCTGCAGTCGTAGCAAGGCGAAAGGCTTGATAAATCGATCCCTAAGTGTGTTCCTGTCTGATTATGTTAACGAGACTGCCCAAAATGAAATTGTCTGAGTAAACTTTCTCCGCACTTAATTAAGTTGATATGTTATTCTGTTTTTTTACCTGTGAATATACAAATGTTTATAGGTGTGATGTATTGTTCATATGTTTAACTGTGTAACCAATTCCCTCTGTATCCTAAAGCTCTGGAGGACCCCTCAAGTTCAGTATCAGCTAGAATACTAAACAGATTGCTAGAACCTCCTTATTTCCCTTTAAAGGGACAGTCAACACCACATTTTTTGTTGTTTAAAAATAAAGATAATCCCTTCCCTCCCCAGTTTTGCATACCGAACACTGTTATATGAATACACTTTTTACCTGTGATTACCTTGTATCTATGCCTCGGCAGACTGCCCCCTTATTTCAGTTCTTTTGACAGACATGCATTTTAGCCAATCAGTGCTGGCTCCAGGGTAACTTCACATGCATGAGCTCAATGTTATCTATATGAAACACATGAACTAATGCCCTCTAGTGGCCAAAATGCATTCAGATTACAGGAAGTCTTCAATGTCTAAGAAATTAGCATATGAACCTCTTAGAATTAGTTTTCAACTAAGAATACGATGAGAACAAAGCAAAATTGGTGATAAAAGTAAATTGGAAAGTTGTTTAAAATTACATTTCCTATTTAAATCATGAAAGGTTTTTAAGGGACATTAAACCCAAAACATTTTCTTTCATGATTCAGACAGAGAATACAATTTTAAACAACATTCCAATTTACTTATATTATCTAATTTGCTTAATTCTTTAGATATCCTTTGTTAAAGAAATAGCAATACACATGGGTGAACCAATCACATGAGAAAAATATGTGCAGCCACCAATCAGAAGCTACTGAGCCTATCTAGATATGCTTTTCAGGAAGGAATATCAAGAGAATGAAGCAAATTAGATAACAGAAGTAATCTAGAAAGTTGTTTAAAATGGTATTCTCTATCTGAATCATGAAAGAAAAAAAAATTGGGTTTAATGTCCCTTTAAGTCAATGTGAACGTCTATATTGAAAAATCAGTTTTTGTCATTGTATGACAACATGAAAAGGCATATAATGGTAGTGTATGAATTTATGGCACATGATTGCCATTGAAGATACTAATGTAAGATAAAAGGTTATCAAGTGACCTACATTGTTGCAATATTCAGAAAGAGCATTCAATTTTAAGCCAGTGTAAAATACTGATATTATACATTTATCTTCTCTTGATATAGTTTGTTGAAAAGGATATCTAAATATGCTCAGAAGCTGCTGCTTGGTGGATGCACATAGATGCCTTGTGTTATTGGCTCACCCATGTGAATTGCTAATTCTTCAACAAAGGCTATCTGAAGAATGAGGCAAAATATATGCTTTATTAATGTATTCTCCATTTGATTAATAAAAAATAAAGTGTTTCATGTCCCTTTAAGATAAAATTATAAATACAATAAGATTGCATTTTCCATCTAAGTCTAAAAAACAGAAACTGATTAAATAACATTTTTATATTGAATGTTTAAAATTAAAATGTTTCTTTACAAAATCGTAAGAACAATGTGGATGATTTTAAACATAGGATTTTGACAAATAGAGAATGTGTAATTAAAGTTTCTTCGTCGTAAAAAACACTTTACGCACAATATGGAGATCTCCATATTGTGGCCACAATATTAGCATGGGGCACTTTAAATCCTCATTCAGAATTATTTTTCAAACACAATTTGGAAAAAAAAAATGAAAGGCATTTAATTACACACAATATCTCCAAAATTCATCAGTTTTTGAGTGCTGAAACTACTAAACAGCTAATCCACTCCCTGGTAATTTCCTGACTTTACTACTGTAATGTAATAACCTGCTAACTGGCCTCCCTCTCTCCCCTCGTCAATCCATCCTAAATGCCTCTGCTAAGCTAATCCACCTCTCTGCGAGTCCCTTCACTGGCTCCCGATTCACAGCAGAATTGAATTCAAAATTCTCACCCTGACCTACAAAGCCCTTCCCAACGCAGCCCGCCCCCCCCTTACCTGTCCTCACTCATCAACAAATATACTCCAGCCCGCCCCCTAAGATCCAACAATGACCTGCTCCTTGCATCTTCTACCATCACCTCCTCCCATGCTAGACTACATGACTTTTTTTAGTGTGGTACCAACCATATGGATCACACTTCCTTGAGCTGTCAGACTTTCCCCTAACCTCTCCTCCTTTAAACACTCCCTAAATACCTTTTTGTTCAGGGAAGCCTATCTCCAAATCAGTAACAAATAAATTCCACTTGCCTAATAGCTGCCCTCATCCAACTCCACACTAACATCATTCCCACCTCCTGTTTCGCACCCTTCTACCCATCTAGATTGTAAGTTCCCACGGGAACAGGGTCCTCAATTCCCCCTGTATTTGTTAAATTGTGTCTTTTATATTGTATTGTACTTTTATCTTTGTACCCATGGACAGCGCTGTGGAATCTGTTGGCGCTTTATAAATAAAGAATAAAATACACTTTAGGGATCTCGATATTATGCCCTCCATTTTTTGAATTTGAACTATACTGGGCATTCCCAGAAACTACTCTCTGCTTATGTCAAGCAGCCATAATGGCATTCAAAATTTATTGCGTAATGTAGAAATTTATACATTTAAATAATGTAAACGCCATTATTCATAGAATAAAGAGTAGTGTATGCCTACTAATAATACATAATGTAATTTTAAACAACCAACATCAAAGCTAACAATGAATAGGTTATATCCAACAAATGTTTTCAATTTACCTTGGCCAGTCTCAATCTCGGGTCATCAGGTTCCCCTTTAGAAGAGGCACTAGGTGTCAGGAATTATATGTTTACAATTCTGCTGTACTTCCCCTTTAACTCTGTGATCATGTGACTATCCACATCTATTTAAGAAACATTCACCCTCCATTATCTGCTTGGTATTTTGATTCCTAAAGGATATTATTTGAGCTAGTACTAAGCTCTCTAAAGTTCTTACTTAACAATTCTAACATTCTATTGAGTTTTACAGGGAGAGATTTAAAGCATCAAGTTACCGTTCACAGCCTCTCCACAGCTGCTCTCACTCCCTGAATCTCGGCGTGTGACGTCACGCCCTGCTGCTTCTCCAGAGCTTTTATATTGTATTGTACTTTTATCTTTGTACCCATGGACAGCACTGTGGAATCTGTTGGCGCTTTATAAATAAAGAATAAAATACACTTTAGGGATCTCGATATTATGCCCTCCATTTTTTGAATTTGAACTATACTGGGCATTCCCAGAAACTACTCTCTGCTTATGTCAAGCAGCCATAATGGCATTCAAAATTTGTTGCGTAATGTAGAAATTTATACATTTAAATAATGTAAACGCCATTATTCATAGAATAAAGAGTAGTGTATGCCTACTAATAATACATAATGTAATTTTAAACAACCAACATCAAAGCTAACAATGAATAGGTTATATCCAACAAATGTTTTCAATTTACCTTGGCCAGTCTCAATCTCGGGTCATCAGGTTCCCCTTTAGAAGAGGCACTAGGTGTCAGGAATTATATGTTTACAATTCTGCTGTACTTCCCCTTTAACTCTGTGATCATGTGACTATCCACATCTATTTAAGAAACATTCACCCTCCATTACCTGCTTGGTATTTTGATTCCTAAAGGATATTATTTGAGCTAGTACTAAGCTCTCTAAAGTTCTTACTTAACAATTCTAACATTCTATTGAGTTTTACAGGGAGAGATTTAAAGCATCAAGTTACCGTTCACAGCCTCTCCACAGCTGCTCTCACTCCCTGAATCTCGGCGTGTGACGTCACGCCCTGCTGCTTCTCCAGAGCTTCAAAACACAGAGATCCCGCTCCTGTGTGTTTTCAGCTTGCTACATCTAAAGCAAAGACAGGATTCTCTCTGCTCACAGAACTGCCGTCCTCTGCATCACTGATCAGGAGATTTACAATACAGATTACGGTACAAATAACCCTAATTACCATAACGTCTACACTGCTTTGTATTGCAATACCTCAACCTCTTTTTCAAATACCGGTTCCCTGTTCTCAACTATCAGTACTGCAACTATTTTTTATGCATATGCCTTTCTTTAATACATAACTCTATTTTTATCTGGATAGTATCTGAAGTCTTTGGTAATATAAAACCTATATATTTAGCTATAGTTATAACTCTCTATAGTAGGTTCAAGTAAAATATTATTACTCTGTGCACTAACTAAATTCTAAATATACTTTTGTGAATTAATAATTAGAATTCTTTACCATATGTAATTGAATTCTCTTTTCTCTTATTTATCTCCATTACTAAGATTATCCTAATATACTCTTAATGACCCCACCATAGGTCACCCTCAGTCAATGAGCAAAACACTGGGTGTTAATAACAATCTGTACACCCACGGTCTGGTGTGAGACTGAGTGGTGAGTCTAAACAGGATTATCTTTAAAATATATAGTAGGGTATTGAATTAGTTAAATATTTACCCTTTTCTATATATTTTCCTTTACTCATTAGGATGGACGTAAATGAGCTTGCTAAACGTGTGGGGGCCCTATCCCAAAATATGGATTTAATGCTTCAAGGGCTTAGGGATTTACAAACTGAAAATCAGGAGTTAAGGAAGTACATTCGAGAAAAAGCCATACCTAAAGCGTCATTAATAGATCTCCCAACTCCTGAACCCCAAGTATGCCCTCCGGAGAAATTCAATGGGGATAGGTCACAATTTAGGGATTTCAAAAATTCTTGTACCTTGTTTTTCTCCGTAAAACCCCGCACATATCCAACAGAGAAAATTAAGGTACTTACTGTTATCTCTTATTTAAGGGGAGAATCAAAGAATTGGGCTAATGCCTATTATGAAAACAATGACCCTATATTAAACTCATTGGATACTTTCTTTGATGCCATGTCTCTATTGTATGAGGATCATGATAAACAAAACACAGCAGAAGTAGCTATAAGAAATCTAAAGCAGGGACGCCGTGTTGTAGAAGATTACATCACTGAATTTAAAAGATGGGCTCCTGATACTCTCTGGAATAATCCTGCACTTAGAAACCAATTTCGTATAGGACTTTCTGATTCATTAAAAGATGAACTTGCCCGCACAGAGATTCCTGACAACCTTGAGGCTTTAATGACACTATCTATTACTATTGACCGTCGCCTCAGGGAGAGAAAGAGTGAGAAAGGGGTGACTGATTATATTTTCAAGAAAAATCCCTCAGCAACTACCCATATTTCTTCTAAAACCCAAGATGAGCCAATGGACATTGCTTTCGTTAAAGGACCATTAAAGATAGAAGAGAAACAAAGACGTAGAATTAATAACCTGTGTCTTTACTGTGCAGCCAAGGACCATGGGGTGAAGGATTGCCCCAGGCTCAACAAATCTAAGAAGGGTAAGAACACCCATTCTCTGCATACAACTGTAACTTCATTACAACCTTCTTCACATTTTATTCTTTCTGTTCTTTTACAGTGGCCACACAACTGAGTACACACCCAGGTCGTGATTGATTCTGGAGCCACCAACAATTTAATTAATTCCTCATTTGTTGACACTAATAACATTCCTGTAATAAAGAAACATATTGCACTTGCAATACGAGTTGTGGATGGTTCTTCTATAAAATCTGGTCCTATTACTCATCACACTACTCCAATCACTGTTTCCTTCTTGTCAGGGCACACAGAGACTTGTAACTTTGAAATTATACAATCACCATTGTTCCCTTTAATTCTGGGTTTAGAATGGTTGAAGAAACATCAACCTAACATACATTGGTCAAAGGGTTCTATAGAATTTAATTCACATTACTGTAACACTCATTGTAAGAAGTTTCAGACATTACTGCAAATAGATTCAGACACTTCATCATTAATAATCCCTCCTGTTTATTCTGATTTAACTGATGTTTTTGACAAAAAGCAGGCAGAGGTTCTTCCACCACACAGACCTTTTGATTGCCCAATTGATCTAATTCCAAACTCTAAGATACCTTTTGGGCACATATATCCTTTATCAGAACCCGCACTTGTTCATCTCAAAGAATATTTAGATGATAACCTTAAAAAAGGTTTTATACGCCCATCTACATCTCCTGCAGGTGCGGGAATATTCTTTGTAAAGAACAAGGATAACAGTTTAAGACCAATCATTGATTATAGACAACTTAATAAATGTACCATTAAAAATAGGTATCCTCTTCCCCTCATCCCCGAATTAATTGAACGGCTTCAGGGTGCTAAAATATATACAAAGCTTGATTTAAGGGGTGCTTACAATTTGATAAGAATCAGGAAAGGGGATGAATGGCTCACGGCATTCCGCACCCGGTATGGTCTTTTCGAATATACCGTGATGCCATTCGGGTTATGTAATGCCCCAGCAACTTTTCAGTTTTTCATTAATTCCCTGTTCAAAGACCTTTTATATACCTGTATGGTCATTTATTTGGATGACATCCTGATATATTCAGATACACTAGACAATCATATCACTCATGTAAGAACCATACTTCTCAGACTCAGACAAAATCATTTATACGCTAAAGCTGAGAAATGCATCTTTCATACTGATACCATCTCCTTCCTCGGGTACAAGATATCCCCCTCAGGAATTCAAATGGAGTCTAACAAGGTTGACACTATTACAAATTGGTTGACACCTTCTTCTAAAAAAGATGTTCAGAGATTTGTAGGTTTTGCAAATTTCTACAGAAAATTTATACAAGATTTCTCTGGTATTGTTAAACCTCTCACCAATCTCACTGAAAAAGCTTCGAAGTTCTCTTGGAATTCAGATGCTGATTTGGCCTTCAACCTTCTTAAGCAAAGTTTCATCAGAGCTCCCATACTGCAATTCCCAGATCCCACAAAACAGTATTTTCTCGAGGTGGATGCTTCAAATTATGCTTTAGGGGCTGTTCTTTCTCAGAAGGCTTCACCTGATCAGCCTTTACATGCTATTGCCTTTTTCTCCAGGTCTATGAATTCAGCAGAACTAAACTACCCGGTGGGTGAAAAATAACTTTTAGCCATAAAGGCAGCATTAGATTTTTGGAGGCACCTTCTTGAAGGTGCTAGACATCCAATTATAATTTACACTGACCACAGGAATTTACAGTATCTCAGAACAAATAAAACTTTATCTGCTCAACAATTGCGGTGGAGTTTATTTTTTACAAGGTTTGACTTCATTATCACATATCGACCTGCTATAAAAAATGTAAAAGCTGATACTCTGTCTAGATCTACTCCAAAACCTATAACTGAATTTATTTCAGATACTATAATACCTTCACATCGAGTCATCGGTCTTACCATTAATAGTATTTCTCTTTTTAAAAAACATCAATCAGAGGACTCCACTACTATTACTTTAAATTTGTCCAAACATTCCAATGGGCTACTCTACTTTGGCCATAAAATTTATGTTCCGGTCACACTCAGAGATCAAATTCTCCATAATGCGCATGATGCACCAATGTCTGGACATCCAGGAGTTCGTAAGACTACACATCTTATACAGAGGGACTATTGGTGGCCAAAATTGATACACTCTGTCAAACAGTACATACAATCTTGTAAAATATGTACTACTTGTAAGCCTACACATAACCACCCTTATGGTTATCTGCTTTCTTTACCTATTGCTGACCGTCCTTGGCGATTTATTGCCATGGACTTTATAGTTGAGTTACCTCCATCTTCAAACTATAATACTATATTTGTGGTTGTTGATCATTTCTCAAAGATGGCACCTTTTGTGCCTCGCCATGGATTACCTAACGCTGCTGAAACTGCTCAACTCTTTTTGAAGCATATTGTACGTCTTCATGGTCTGCTTGATTCTATCACTACCGATAGAGGATCTCAATTTACCTCCAGATTTTGGACTCAGTTGTGTAAAACTCTACGTATCTAGAGACATCTGTCATCTGCATATCATCCTCAGTCCAATGGACAAACTGAAAGGACTAACCAAACTTTGGAACAGTACCTATGTTGTTATTGTACTTATCAGCAAGACAATTGGTCAGATTTGTTGCCAACTGCAGAGTTTGCATATAACAATACTATTAATACTTCAACAAAGTTAACACCATTTTTTATTAATTATGGTTTTCATCCTTCTTACCATTTACTACAAAGAGATGACTCTACTTCACCATTGGTAAATGATACTCTTAATACGTTGGCACAGGCTTTTCCTATAGTTCAAGAAACACTTAAAACTGCACAATACAATCAAAAACTATACTATGATCGAAGAAGATCTAAACCTCCGGATTACAAGGTTGGTGACTTAGTTTGGCTCTCCTCTAAACATCTTAAGCTGCAGATTCCAAGTAAAAATTGGCTAGTTTATTCATTGGACCGTTTAAGATTTATAAAATCATCAATTAAAATGCAATTTCTTTGGAATTGCCATCTTCATATTGGATTCATTCAGTTTTTCATGTTTCTCTTCTCAAGCCATATCTACCTATTCGACATATGACTACAAGCACTCAGGGACCCACGCCTATCGCTGAAGATCTTAGTTATGAGATTGCGGAAATTCTTGATTCAAGATTTTACAATAGGACTCTTCAGTATTTGGTTCGCTGGAAGGACTACGGTCCTGAAGAGGATTCTTGGGAACCTTCTACTAATTTATCTGATCCACGGTTGGTCTCCCTCTTCCACCGTAGACATCCAGATCGGCCTAAACCTTGATCTCTGGGAGGGGGTTTTGAGGGGGGTATACTGTCAGGAATTATATGTTTACAATTCTGCTGTACTTCCCCTTTAACTCTGTGATCATGTGACTATCCACATCTATTTAAGAAACATTCACCCTCCATTACCTGCTTGGTATTTTGATTCCTAAAGGATATTATTTGAGCTAGTACTAAGCTCTCTAAAGTTCTTACTTAACAATTCTAACATTCTATTGAGTTTTACAGGGAGAGATTTAAAGCATCAAGTTACCGTTCACAGCCTCTCCACAGCTGCTCTCACTCCCTGAATCTCGGCGTGTGACGTCACGCCCTGCTGCTTCTCCAGAGCTTCAAAACACAGAGATCCCGCTCCTGTGTGTTTTCAGTTTGCTACATCTAAAGCAAAGACAGGATTCTCTCTGCTCACAGAACTGCCGTCCTCTGCATCACTGATCAGGAGATTTACAATACAGATTACGGTACAAATAACCCTAATTACCATAACGTCTACACTGCTTTGTATTGCAATACCTCAACCTCTTTTTCAAATACCGGTTCCCTGTTCTCAACTATCAGTACTGCAACTATTTTTTATGCATATGCCTTTCTTTAATACATAACTCTATTTTTATCTGGATATTATGTGAAGTCTTTGGTAATACAAAACCTATATATTTAGCTATAGTTATAACTCTCTATAGCAGGTTCAAGTACAATATTATTACTGTGTGCACTAACTAAATTCTAAATATACTTTTGTGAATTAATAATTAGAATTCTTCACCATATGTAATTGAATTCTCTTTTCTCTTATTTATCTCCATTACTAAGATTATCCTAATATACTCTTAATGACCCCACCATAGGTCACCCTCAGTCAATGAGCAAAACACTGGGTGTTAATAACAATCTGTACACCCACGGTCTGGTGTGAGACTGAGTGGTGAGTCTAAACAGGATTATCTTTAAAATATATAGTAGGATATTGAATTAGTTATCCTTACACTAGGTTTCTCCGCTGAAGGACCCATTCCTCCCTGTTTGGAGAGCCAGGTGATTTATCCCTCTCCACAGAAGGTGAATGAGAGGCAGGTGGGGAAAAGGGAGTTCCAAACCCATGAGACGGCATAAGGTCTCCTCAAAGTGTTAGAGAACTGGTGGTCGGCAGGGTGTTTCTCTAGCTTCAGCACGACCACCAGCCCTCTGCCACAAGAGTGAGACGGTAGACCTTATGCCTCAATCGGGTCTTCATGTCTGCAAGTCACTTCCTCACCTGCAACTTGGTCCTCCTGGTGTCTGTCACTAAATTAACAGCTTCAGTGAGATACAGATGACTTGCCTCTGCCAAGCTGGTATAGACCAGTTGGTCTCCAAACAGCTTTGGGTAGTTGGTCTCCAGGGAAGAGAGGAGTCCCTCATTTTCCTCGGAGAACCTGATGAAAACCATATTCAAATTCTTTGTATCTCAAAGATAGAATGATGAAAACTGGTGTCTGTGTAGACTATGTATTGCTGAACTTAATAATGGGACTTGGTCTAGTTGTTCTGATAGGATGAGTTTTATATTTTGAATAATTGTTTGGGCCACACACACACACACTAATGTGTGGAGTATCACATTTTATTGAATATATTCATGGGTGTGACTGAAGGGTGTCTCTACATGAATGTAATAATACTTCCTCCTGTTTCTCTCAGAAATGAAACATGCCTGTGCTCAGTTCCCTTCATGTAATGTTTTGAATTTGACAAAAACCTTGAGAAAATATTGTAAACAAACTAATAGTCATTACAATTACAGTATTTTAAAACAAATCAGGCATGTTTTAATATTCGTATTACATTCAACATACTGTCATAAATTTATAATCTCTCTTTTTAGACTTAGAAAATATATATATATATAAAAAAAAGTAATATTTAGAATATATTTGTTATTATTGAAATTAAATGAATAGTATTTATATTTTTAAATAAAAAAAAAAAAAATGATGTCTTAAGAAACTTCCTGATAGTGATGTCTCGAATTGTTCGCCGGCGAATAGTTCCCGGCGAACATAGCTTGTTCTCGTTCGCAACGGCGGGCGAACATATGTGATGTTCGATCCGCCCCCTATTCATCATCATTGAGTAAACTTTGACCCTGTATCTCACAGTCTGCAGACACATTCCAGCCAATCAGCAGCAGACCCTCCCTCCCAGACCCTCCCAGCTCCTGGACAGCAGCCATTTTAGATTCATTCGGAAGCTGCTTTCTTAGTGAGAGGAGGGACAGTGTAGCTGCTGCTGATTGAATAGGGAAATTGATAGCTAGGCTAGTGTATTCAGTGTCCACTACAGTCCTGAAGGACTCATCTGATCTCTGCTGTAAGGACAGCACCCCAAAAAGCCCTTTTTAGGGCTAGAACATCAGTCTGTTTTTTTTTTTTTCCTGTGTAATCTAATTGCAGTTGCCTGCCTGCCAGGCCCACTTGCCCAGTGCCACCACTCATATCTGTTGTAACAGTAGTGTAAATTTAAAAAAAACAAAAAACTTTTTTGACTGTGAAACATCAGTCTGCTAGTGTAATCTAATTGCAGTTGCCTGCCTGCCAGCGTGTGTGCCAAGCCCACTTACCCAGTGCCACCACTCATATCTGGTGTAACAGTAGTGTAAATTTAAAAAATATACACGTAACAGGGGACATAACAGGGATTAAACTGATCAGAATAGTACTACTTAACACACCACTCATATCTGGTGGCACAATAGAACATCAGTCTGGTTTTTTTTTTTTTCCTGTGTAATCTAATTGCAGTTGCCTGCCTGCCAGGCCCACTTGCCCAGTGCCACCACTCATATCTGTTGTAACAGTAGTGTAAATTTAAAAAAAAAACTTTTTTGACTGTGAAACATCAGTCTGCTAGTGTAATCTTTTTGCAGTTGCCTGCCTGCCAGCGTGTGTGCCAGGCTCACAGCGTATACTGTTCTCACTTCCCCAGTGCCACCACTCATATCTGGTGTAACAGTAGTGTAAATTTAAAAAAAAAAAAACTTGTTTGACTGTGAAACATCAGTCTGCTTGTGTAATCTAATTGCAGTTGCCTGCCTGCCGGCGTGTGTGCTAGCCCCACTTGCCCAGTGCCACCACTCATATCTGTTGTAACAGTAGTGTAAATTTAAAAAAAAACTTTTTTGACTGTGAAACATCAGTCTGCTAGTGTAATCTAATTGCAGTTGCCTGCCTGCCAGCGTGTGTGCCAGGCTCACAGTGTATACTGTGCCCACTTGCCCAGTGCCACCCCTCATATCTGGTGTAACAGTAGTGGAAATTTAAAAAAAAACACTTTTTTGACTGTGAAACTTCAGTCTGCTTGTGTAATCTAATTGCAGTTGCCTGCCTGCCAGCGTGTGTGCCAGGCCCACTTGCCCAGTGCCACCACTCATATCTGGTGTAACAGTAGTGTAAATTTAAAAAATATACACGTAACAGGGACATAACAGGGATTAAACTGATCAGAATAGTACTACTTAACACACCACTCATATCTGGTGGCACAATAGATTGCACGCGCAGTGCCCCAAATTTGAAGCAGGAGGACCGACCAAGCATCTTTTTCCATCTCCCGGTTCCTAAAATCCATGCCATATACACGTCCCCTGGCACCGCAACTGCCTCTGGGAACCTTACCATGGATCCCAGACCGCAGTCTTGTAATTCTCTGTCTGGGAAATTATGTATCTATCAAATCTATCTATTTATCTATCAAATCTATCTATCTATCGTATCTATCAAATGTATCTATTGCATTTATTGATCTATCTATCTAATCTATCTATCAAATCTATCTATCTCGTGGCCGGACTGTTATTTGACAGCCACTTGTGTTTCGGCCATGCCATATACATATCCATGCCATATACACGTCCCCTGATAGGGGACGTAACAGGGATTAAACTGATCAGAATAGTACTACTTAACACACCACTCATATCTGGTGGCACAGTAGATTGCACGCGCAGTGCCCCAAATTTGAAGTAGGAGGACCGACCAAGCATCTTTTTCCATCTCCCGGTTCCTAAAATCCATGCCATATACACGGCCCCTGATAGGGGACGTAACAGGGATTAAACTGATCAGAATAGTACTACTTAACACACCATTCATATCTGGTGGCACAGTAGATTGCACGCGCAGTGCCCCAAATTTGAAGTAGGAGGACCGACCAAGCATCTTTTTCCATCTCCTGGTTCCTAAAATCCATGCCATATACACGTCCCCTGATAGGGGACGTAACAGGGATTAAACTGATCAGAATAGTACTACTTAACACACCACTCATATCTGGTGGCACAGTAGATTGCATGCGCAGTGCCCCAAATTTGAAGTAGGAGGACCGACCAAGCATCTTTTTCCATCTCCCGGTTCCTAAAATCCATGCCATATACACGTCCCCTGATAGGGGACATAACAGGGATTAAACTGATCAGAATAGTACTACTTAACACACCACTCATATCTGGTGGCACAGTAGATTGCACGCGGTGCTCTGACAAAATGCAGAAGGACATTTGGCAGACAGACATTTGGCCGACAGACAGAAAGCTAAAGAATGTTCCGATTTCGGCCGAGGGCAGATACGTTCCAGAGTGCTCTGTTCTAATTAGAGCCTCGGGTGCCGCAACTGCCTCTGGGAACCTTACCATGGGTCCCAGGCCGCACGTCTTGGAAATGATCTATCTATCAAATGTATCTATTTATCTATCAAATCTATCTATCTATCTATCTATCTATCTATCTATCAAATGTATCTATTGCATCTATTGATCTATCTATCTAATCTATGTATCTATATATCTATCTATCTATCGATCTATCTATCTATCTATCTATCTATCAAATCTATCTATCTCGTGGCCGGACTGTTATCTTACAGCCACTTGTGTTTCGGCCATGCCATATACATATCCATGCCATATACACGTCCCCTGATAGGGGACGTAACAGGGATTAAACTGATCAGAATAGTACTACTTAACACACCACTCATATCTGGTGGCACAGTAGATGGCACGCGCAGTGCCCCAAATTTGAAGTAGGAGGACCGACCAAGCATCTTTTTCCATCTCCCGGTTCCTAAAATCCATGCCATATACACGTCCCCTGATAGGGGACGTAACAGGGATTACACTGATAGGAATAGTACTACTTAACACACCTTATAATAACACAGAAAGAGGCAACGCAGAGAGAGAAGTCTGAAGAAGAGGAGTCAGAGGAGGAAGGTGGCTTTGAGGAGGTGGAAGACCAAACACAGCAGGCGTCCCAGGGGGCTTGTTGTCACCTTTCGGGGACCCTTGGTGTTATACGTGGCTGGGTGGTGGAAGAGACCTTCAATGACATCAGTGAGGACAAGGAACGGGACATGGCTAGCTTGGTATCCAACCTTGTGCAAATGGGGAGTTTGCGGTTGTGCAAATGGACTGTTTGTGGTGCGTTAAAGGGACAGTCTAGGCCAAAATAAACTTTCATGATTCAGATAGAGCATGTCATTTTAAACAATTTTCCAATTTACTTTTATCACCAATTTTGCTTTGTTCTCTTGGTATTCTTAGTTGAAAGCTTAACCTAGGAGGTTCATATGCTAATTTCTTAGACCTTGAAGCCCACCTCTTTCAGATTGCAGTTTAACAGTTTTTCACCACTAGAGGGTGTTAGTTCACGTATTTCATATAGATAACACTGTGCTCGTGCACGAGAAGTTATCTGGGAGCAGGCACTGATTGGCTAGACTGCAAGTCTGTCAAAAGAACTGAAAAAAGGGGCAGTTTGCAGAGGCTTAGATACAATATAATCACAGAGGTTAAAAGTATATTATTATAAATGTGTTAGTTATGCAAAACTGGGAAATGGGTAATAAAGGGATTATCTATCTTTTAAAACAATAAAAATTCTGGTGTAGACTGTCCCTTTAAACGGGGAGTTTGGTCTGTCACTGTGAAGCGGGCGTAACCCTTACACTACCTGATCGATACAACATCATACCTGATGTTTTAAAGCACGTTATTCCAAGCAATTTAGCAATGTTAGGTGATTTACGCCCTTTATGGCTTAAAACCAGACTCTGCATCAACTATGTAATTTTCCATGGGAGTTTTGCCATGGATCCCCCTCCGGCATGCCACAGTCCAGGTGTTAGTCCCCTTGAAACAACTTTTCCATCACTATTGTGGCCAGAAAGAGTCCCTGTGGGTTTTAAAATTCGCCTGCCTATTGAAGTCAATGGCGGTTCGCCCGGTTCGCCCGTTCGTGAACAGTTGCGGAAGTTCGTGTCCGCCGTTCACGAACGTAAATTTTTAGGTTTGCGACATCACTACTTCCTGATCCAATTGTGTAAATCTGTAAGGAAACAAAAACAGAATATTAGATCAAGTATGTACTGCAACACTAAACGAACCCCCCAAATGTCCAGTCAGTTGTGTTTTCTATTACCATCTGTACATGTAAGTCCCTTGGTTATTCAGTACAAGCCTTACAGTAAAATAGTCGATAAAAAAAAAAGAAAAGAAAAAGTTCCAGTTTGTATTTAGCAAAGTACAGGTAGCCCTCAGTTTACGCCGGGGTTAGGTTCCAGGAGGAATGGTTGTAAATCGAAACCGTTGTAAATTGAAACCCAGTTTATAATGTAAGTCAATGGGAAGTGAGGGAGTTAGGTTCCAGGCCCCTCTCAAAATTGTCATAAGTAACACCTAATACATTATTTTTAAAGCTTTGAAATGAAGACTTTAAATGCTAAACAGCATTATAAACCTAATAAAATAATCACACAACACAGAATATATAATTAAACTAAGTTAAATGAAGAAAAATATTTGCTAAACAGCATTATAAACCTAATAAAATAATCACACAACACAGACTTCACTTGCATTTTTCTCCAAACAGTTCTTTCTATGCATTCCAATCTGTACTGATTTATAGACAGGAAGATCTTGTTCCTTTGAAATCTGCTCGATAGCTCAGGTCTGGTTAAACTGATTAATTTCAGCTTGCTTGGCTTTGCTGCAACACAAGCGGTCAGCTCCACCTACTGGCTATTTTAATAAATGCACTGCTTCTCAATGCTTTTCAATAGCAGTCACATGACTGGAAAAAAAAGGTTGTTATTCTGAAACGGTGTAAATTGAACCGTTGTAAAACGAGGGCCACCTGTAGTTGTAATGCAGAGGATCCCTTCATCTGCAGAAGCCGTCATTCTTTTCTTTCCTCCCTTGCAGACTGTAGGGGAATCTCTTCACTAAAGGAAACAATAGAAAAGAAGAGGGAAACCTGTAAGTGTGGGCCACATTATTCTGTCTACTCTTACACCCCCCCCCAACAACTCTTGGGACTGAAAAAAAGTGAGCTCAATTCCTCTGTCCAAATGTGTCCTCCTTTCTGCCATGTCACTAAGCAAGTTGCATACAAAGGGCTCCATGTACTAAGAGGCGGGCGGACAGCTTCTTAACTCGCGAAGCTGTCCGCCCGCCTCCGCTACACACGGGCAGCGGATCTATTGATCCGCTTGCCCGTATGTATCATTACACACTCAGCAGAGTGTGTAATGCCCGCCCCTTCAGTCGCGCGACCAATCACGCGACTGAAGGGGCTGTCAATCACCGAGAGTGAGCGAGCTCTCTGTGATTTTGCTTCGCCACCTAAGAGGTGGCGTAGGGTGTAGGAAGCAGCGGTCTAATGACCGCTGCTTCTTACATTGCGGGAAGCAGGCTCGCATATGCGAACCTGCCCCGCAAAGGCTCCGGAGCAGCTTTCGCTGCTTCGTACATGGAGCCCATTGTGTAGACTTGCCTATTGAAGTCAATGGCGGTCCGGGACAGGCATACTGCTTAAAGGGACATGAAACCCAACATTTTTCTTTTTCTTATTTCTAATGATTCAAATAAAGCATGCAATTTTAAATAACTTTCCAATTTACTTCTTTTATCCATTTTGCTTAATTCTCTTGGTATCTTTTTGAAGGGGAGCTATACACTACTCGGAGCTATCTGAAGGCATCTGGTGAGCCAATGAAGAGGCATTTTTGTGCAGCCACCAATCAGTTAGCTCCCGGTAATGCATTGCTGCTCTTTAGCCTACCTAGATATGCTTTTCAACTAAGGATACCAAGAGAATTAAGCAATTGAGATAGAGACAAATTGGAAAGTTGTTTAAAATCACATTTTCTGCCTGAACCTTTAACGAAAAATTTTGGGTTTCATGTTCCTTTAAAGTCCTTTACAACGGGGTGTGAATACTTAAGACATTTTGAGGTAAAATCTCTTTTTCATAAAGATGTTCCGGTGATATTTTAGTCAGCTTTTTAAAGCTATGCTGCATCACTTTCAAGTGTTTTAACAGTTGGGGATCATGTCTCTTTAAAGGGACATTAAACCCAACTTTTTTCTTTCATGATTCAGATAGATAGAGAATACAATTTAAAATGGCATTCCAATTTACTTCTATTATCTAATTTGCTTCATTCTTTAGATATACTTTGTTGAAGAAATAGCAAAGCACATGGCTGAGCCAAGCACACAAGACATATATGTGCAACCACCAATCAGCAGCTACTGAGCCTATCTAGATATCCTTTTCAGCAAAGGATATCAAGAGAATAAAGCAAATTAGATAATATAAGTAAATTAGAAAGTTGTTTAACCCCTTAATGACCACAGCACTTTTCCATTTTCTGTCCATTTGGGACCAAGGCTATTTTTACATTTTTGCGGTGTTTGTGTTTAGCTGTAATTTTCCTCTTTCTCATTTACTGTACCCACACATATTATATACCGTTTTTCTCGCCATTAAATGGACTTTCTAAAGATACCATTATTTTCATCATATCTTTTAATTTACTATAAAAAAAAATATAAAATATGAGAAAAAAATGGAAACAAACACACTTTTTCTAACTTTGACCCCCAAAATCTGTTACACATCTACAACCACCAAAAACACCCATGCTAAATAGTTTCTAAATTTTGTCCTGAGTTTAGAAATACCCAATGTTTACATGCTCTTTGCTTTTTTTGCAAGTTATAGGGCCATAAATACAAGTAGCACTTTGCTATTTCCAAACCATTTTTTTTCAAAATTAGCGCTAGTTACATTAGAACACTAATATCTTTCAGGAATCCCTGAATATCCATTGACATGTATATATTTTTTTTAGTAGACATCCCAAAGTATTGATTTAGGCCAATTATGGTATATTTCATGCCACCATTTCACCGCCAAATGCGATCAAATACAAAAAAATAGTTCACTTTTTCACAAGTTTTTTCACAAACTTTCGGTTTCTCACTGAAATTACTTACAAACAGCTTGTGCAATTATGGCATAAATGGCTGTAAATTTTTCTCTGGGATCCCCTTTGTTCAGAAATAGCAGACATATATGGCTTTGGCGTTGCTTTTTGGTAATTAGAAGGCCGCTAAATGCCACTGTGCACCACACGTGTATTATGCCCAGCAGTGAAGGGGTTAATTAGGGAGCATGTAGGGAGCTTTTTGGGGTAATTGTAGCTTTAGTGTAGTGTAGTAGACAACCCCAAGTATTGATCTAGGCCCATTTTGGTATATTTCATGCCACCATTTCACCGCCAAATGCGATCAAATTAAAAAAAAAAAAAAAAAAAAAATTCAAAATTTTAGGTTTCTCACTGAAATAATTTACAAACAGCTTGTGCAATTATGGCACAAATGGTTGTAAATGCTTCTCTGGGATCCCCTTTGTTCAGAAATAGCAGCCATATATGGCTTTGGCGTTGCTTTTTGGTACTTAGAAGGCCGCTAAATGCCGCTGCGCATCACACGTGTATTATGGCTAGCAGTGAAGGGGTTAATAGGTAGCTTGTAGGGAGCTTGCAGGGTTAATTTTAGCTTTAGTGTAGAGCTCAGCCTCCCACCTGAAACATCAGACCCCCTGATCCCTCCCAAACAGCTTTCTTCCCTCCCCCACCCCACAATTGTCCCTGCCATCTTAAGTACTGGCAGCAACTCTGCCAGTACTAAAATAAAAGGTATATTTAGGCTTTTTTTTAAAAGCATATTTACATATGCTGCTGTGTAGGACCCCCCCTTAGCCCCCAACCTGACTGATCCCCCACCAAACAGCTCTCTAACCCTCCACCTCTGCCTTAATGGGCGCTATCTTGTGTACTGGCAGCTGTCTGCCAGTACCCAGTTTACAATAAAATAGTTGCTTTTTTTATTTTTTCCCCTTTTCTGTAGTGTAGCCCCCCCCCCACCAAAGACCAACCCCCCCACCCCCTCCTAGATAGCTTCAATTTATTTTATTTTTTAAACTTAAAACACCCCTTTCCCCACTTTTATAACTATATATTTTTTGTAGTGTAGCGGTTCCCACCCGCTCCCGCCCCATGCACGCGCCCTCCCACCACCCCCTGTGCCCCCATCGGCCCCGCCCCCAATCCCGCCCCCTCTACATTACCCAGCCCATCGATGACCGCCCACCCGCCTCCCAAGTCGGCTCCCACCCACCAACGATACCGGCCATTGATGTCTGGTGCAGAGAGGGCCACAGAGTGGCTCTCTCTGCATTGGATGGCCAAGGGGTGTTATTGCAGGATGCCTCGATATCGAGGCATCACTGCAATAACCAGAAAGCGGCTGGAAGTGAGCAGGATCGCTTCCAGCCGCTTTAAACCCCTAATGTCGTACAGGGTACGTCGCTGGTCTTTTAAGACCGGGTTGTGTGCGACGTACCCTGTACGACTTGTGTCGTTAAGGGGTTAAAATTGCATGCTCTTTCTAAATCATGGGGGGAAAAAAATGGGGTTTCATGTCCCTTTAAGTATTTTACAAAATTCTATAGGTAGTTTCTGGCCCAGGGGATGTCCCATTAGACAAGGTCTTAACTTTTTTCCATTTCAGAGTTTAATATTTCTAAGAGATCTGTAGGTCATTGTAGTTTAATCTTTCTCCAAAAATATTTTTTTTTTTAGTTGTTTCATCTATAGTTTGAGCTGTATAAATCTTTATAAATCTCTAAAAAAGCTCCAGCTCTTTAATCTCAAATAATCACCCTTATGTTTTATCAGATGTTAGAGGATTGCTGGGTTATAACTGTTAGAAGCATTTTACCAGTTCTATTGGGGAATGAAAGGTAGCAGAGTCTCATGTAATGGAGTTAAGGGATGAGCATGACAGGTTAGTGGAAAATCCCAGGGCAGTGTAGTAGCAACAATGTTGCAAAGTTAGGGGAGGTCTTAAGCTTACCTCTTATAAGGGAAGTTCTGGAACAATCTGGCCTCTTCTACCTGGGATTTTGCAAGGAGAAAGTTTCTGTGCCATTCTTCCAGCGAAGATGTCTCGTTCTAGGAGAAGTGCTGCTGTGCCAATTCGCTTCAGGGAGATGCCAGGGAGATCCTTGCGAAGTGCAGCTGGAAGAGAAGAAGAGGTTGAGGACGTGGTGCCACCGACTCCAGTGAAAAACAGGCCAGTATCCTCTTCCATCCCACCCAGACATGTAACCCCTGCAGTGGTGACACCCTCGGGGGCTGCATCCGCCAGGCCTGATACTGCTATGGTTCCGGACAGGGTGGATGCAGGGCCTGAGGGGGTGCCCTCACAATTGGAGAGGGCCATGGATGCCGGTCTTGGGGCCCTTACGGCCTCCGGTATGTCCCAGGAGGCGGCGGCTGTTGTGGGCCTGTTTAAGGCTCTCACTGCTGCCATCCTGCCTCCGGTGGTGCCCCCTGCAATTCTGGGGCCTAGTGGCTCCCAACATCTGGTTGGGCCTTCTGGGCCTGGTCCGGAGGCATCATTGGTGGCGCAGTCTACTGCGATGCCTGGGCCTTCTACCGCCCACCACCCAGTCACCCCTTCCGGTCCGGGCCCCATCACTTCATTGGTGGCTCAGTTGGAGCCTGCTACTTCTAACACGGGCTCCGGTTGTGGCCTAGCATCGGCCGCGGCCACTTCCGGTTTGACGTCTGCCGCGCATGACGTCACTTCTGGTGTCAGTGTGGGCAGACCGCCGGAAAAGGGAGCGGCAAGAGGAGCTCCAGGGGCCAGAAAGAGGCCTAGCCGGGTACTCGCCACAGGTGAGTGGGGAGTATCCAGGCAGGCCTGCTCCGCTGCGCAATGCTCTGCAGCCTTAGGGCCTGGGAGTAGGATGCCATCAATGCATGGGGGGCGCAGCTTGCAAAGGGGGAGGCTCAGGGGGCTCAGGTTCGGCAGACACGAGTTTGTGGGGGCGCGCAGCCTTCAAAGGGGGAGTCAGAGGTTACTACCAGGGGCTCCTGTTAGCATACACTATGAGCAGCGACCGGCTCCTATTAGCGCATACCTTGAGCAGCAGACAGGGGAGAATGTGGCAGCGGCAGCTGAGAATATGCAAACTATGCAACAGGGAGGCGCAGGGGGGATACGCAGCCCTGGACAAAAGCAGAGAGGGGTCAGGTCGCAGGTGCTGCACTAGTGCACAGCTCCAGGGCCAGGAACATTCAGTCAGAAACAATGAATGAATGGAGTGGTGATCATGATGTGGAGGGTGCGAATGCGATTCCATTTAGGGCCGGGGCTAGCACATCTACACCCCTTAGGGGTGGAAGTCAAGGGGGACCTGTGGCACGCCTGGATACTCCCCTCTTGTTTGCTTCTTCCTTACAGGACACAATGGCTTCAGCACCAGTGCCGGAGACCTCCAGCGCAGCAGGAGCGGGGACAGCCGTGCAAACAGCAGGAAGAGGATCAGCAGGAGCAGCATCCGATTCGGCGGCACCTTCCACCTCTGCAGCTGGTGAGAGAAATTTGTTGCACATGTCACACACCATTGACACTATAGCACTGATTCAGACTCAGATGGGGGGAGGAAGCTAGGGCTTAATAGCAAAGGCCAGCGTCGTATGTTTAGGATGCTGAAGCTTCTAGTGGCAGAGCGAAATCAGGCTATAGGTGCGGGTAGTGTGGAGCATTTGAGGCCGCTGGCAAGCCCCGCGAGCAGCGCCTCAGACGGGGCTAGCGCAGGACAGGCACAAGAACAAGCAGTTAGTGTGCGGAAAGCAGCACTGAAAGGGGACTCATACCCCTGCAAGATACACTGCCTCCATGCACATCTTAAGCCAAAGATGGTGCAAAAAATTTGTGATCACAAATATGTGAACATGTTCGAGTTGTCGCTGGAAGCACAGCGTGACAAGGAGTGCAGCGAAGATGGGACTGGACCAAAAAAGTTCCAGCGCCCGGATACATTCGAAGAATGGAGGAGGTGCTTCCGGGTCTTCTCCTCCTGTTACATAGAACAGAGGCCGGTGGCCGCCGTGGACGTGATTAAGTATGCGGAAGTTATAGAGTGCATTTATAACAGATACGGGGAAGGCATGTGGAGAGCATACGATAGTGAATTCAGAAGGAAAATGGTCGGGAACCCCGTCCTTAATTTCGGGGTAAAGGACTTGGACGTATGGTCCCTGCTTGTTCCTGAGAAAGGGGGGGGGGATCGACCACACGCGTAGGGCCCCCTAAGCCACAAGGTCTCGTCAAGCAGCGGGGGAGAGTGTTGGCGGTACAACGAGAAGCAGTGTGATAAAGGGACATCATGCTCCTTTCGTCACGCCTGCATGTACTGCGGCGGACAACACCCAGGCTGTGACTGCCCGAAGCGGAGAGAGTGGGGTTTACCGCGGGGCAAAAAAGGGGGGAGCTGGACAAAAGAGCTCCAACACCCCTGAGGCTGGACGCAATTAGGCTTTGGTTGGCGGCCTACCCCGACAGGGAGGCAGCTAACTGACTCCTGGAGGGGATCGGTGAGGGCTTTAGGATACCAACCATGGGGGTGGTGGTTGGTTCTCCCTCACACAGGAATTTAAAGTCGGCATACGAGATGCCGGGGAGATAAGAGCAAAATTGGGCAAGGAAATTGTCCTCGGGAGGTTCGCGGGTCCGTTTGAAAAGCCTCCCATCCCTGCGCTGGTTTATTATTTCACCACTGGGGGTGGTCCCTAAGAAGGACCCGGGAAAATTTTGCCTGATACAACACCTGTCATACCCGAGAGGCGCGTCGGTCAATGACGCGATAGACCCGACAATAAGCTCAGTGTCGTATCAATCATTTGATCAGGCATTGGAGTTGGTGATAGCAGTGGGGCCGGCCGCTCTGCTAGCCAAAATGGACATTGAGTCCGCCTTTAGGCTGCTCCCCCTACACCCCTCCTCATTCAGGCTGATGGGGTGCAAATTTGAAGGCAGGTATTTCATTGATAAATGCTTGCCCATGGGATGCTCACTATCCTGTGCTTACTTTGAGGAATTTAGCACTTTCCTGCACTGGGCAATTGTGACGGCTGCAGGCGGGGGAGTGGTCGCCCACTACCTAGATGATTTTCTTCTGGTAGGCGGGGCAGAAACTCAGGAATGTGACAGGCTCATGACAGTAATGAGGGCATTAATGGCGCAATTCGGCGTGCCGCTAGCCGAGGATAAGACGCAGGGCCCCTGTACGAAACTTACGTACCTGGGGATCGAGATAGACACTTCTGCAAGGCTATGTCATCTTCCCACCGACAAAGTGAATGCCATGCTCACAGCGGTGTGCAATGCGATGGCGGCGAAGAGTATGCGGGAACTGCAATCAGTGCTAGGGCTGCTCAATTTTGCATGCAAAATCATACCCATGGGTCGCGCGTTAAAATAGGAGGATGGAAGCGTTGCTTTCCCTTCCCGAAGGGGCGCGTAGGGTCTCCGTCTCAGAAGAGATGCAGGATGACCTCAGGGTATGGGAGCGTTTTCTGCGGGACTTTAATGGCACCCTACTCTGGCGCGCCCCCAGGGCCTCCAGTCAGACAGTGCACCTGCTGACGGATGCAGCAGGGGCATTCGGGTACGGGGCTTGCCTCAATGGGCAATGGAGCGCCGAACCGTGGCCCCTGTCCTGGGTGCAGAGGGGCTTGACTAGGAACCTAACGCTCCTAGAGCTCTTCCCCATAGTCGTGGCTATAGAACTATGGGGATCGGTCCTTAAGGACCGGTTCATTGTATTTTGGACAGACAATGCGTAGTGTTTGCCATAAATGGGTTGTCTGCTTCATCGCCTATTGTAGCCAGATACTTGCGCCAGCTGGTGCATAGGTGCTTGCAATGCAATGTTCAGTTTACCGTGAGGCACGTCCCCGGGGTCAATAACACCCTGGCGGAAGCGCTTTCAAGGTTCCAATGGGAGCAGTTCCGCAAACTGGCTCCCAACACGGCAGCAGCTGAATTACCTTGTCCCCCCTCTATTTGGCAGTTGGCGGGGCTTTGAAGGCTGTAGGGCATCTGGTGCGGGCGTCCCTGGCACCGAATACATGGAGGGCCTATTCACAACACTGGGGTGAGTGGGTAGGTTATTGTCTTGAGCAGGGCACCGTGGTAGGAGGAGCCTCTAGGGAGCTGTTCTTGAAGTGGCTCGCTGATTGGAACAGACTAGGGATTTCTAAAGGGGCTATGGCCAACAAGATAGCGGCCATCTCCTTTTTCTGTAACATGTTAGAATTGCCTAACATAACAAAGGGATTTGTGGTTCGTCAGGTGCTTAAGGGTTGGGGCAGACTATAAGGCAGGGCAAGAGATGCCCGGGAGCCGGTGACGTTGTGCAGGCTAGCCAAGTTGCTAAATGCCATAGGGGAAGTGTGCTTTGGGCCCGGAGAAAGGGAGCTGTTCCAGTGCGCTTTCTCTTTGGCATTTTTCGCAGCCCTTAGGCCGGGGGAACTGGTCGCCGCCTCAAGGGAGGCGGTTAAGTCGGGAATGCAGTTGGACCACGTCAAATGGGCCGGGGATAATCTGTTATTGTTTATCCCGCATTCGAATACGGACCAAGAGGGGAGAGGGTCATGGTTGACCCTAACCCCCTCGGCCTTGGGTGCCTGCCCGGTATTGCTCACGCGGGCTTATGCGGCGCAGTGCACGCGGGGTTCATCTCAGTTCTTGGTGCATGTGGATGGGTCCAACTTGTCCCGGTACCAATTTGCGGCAGTTCTGAAGAAGGTGACGCTCGCGGCAGGTTTGGGGGATTGTAGAATCATCCCACACTCCTTCCGGATAGGGACTGCCACCAGCGCAGCAGCGCTGGGCTGGAGGGGGGAACACATTCAGAGACTGGGTAGATGGAGGTCCCAATGCTATAAACTGTACGTGCGCCCACCAGCTGAGGCGTAATGGGTAGATAGGGGGCCTGCGCATTTAGCTATCGCGTTGCAGTTTTTCTGGTTGTGTTCTTTCTTGGTTAGATCCTTAATCGTTGTAATCCATTTTAGGTGTGGCTATGGGCCCTACTCGAATCTGGATCATAGGGCATTCATACGTGCATTGGGCAGCCCTGAGGGCTCACTCTCTTCCTGAAGGGCAGCAACTGGGTCTTCCGACGTCAAAGGCATCAGTACGGTGGTTGGGCCGTAGAGGCTTACAGTGGGATGGTTTGCCAGCCCTCCTCCAGAATGCTAGACATAGATGGGGGCAGCCCCACATTATCCTCCTCCACATGGGGGGGAACGACCTAGGATGCGCACCGGCTTTGGACCTCATTAATGCCATGAGGTCAGACGTCAGGTGGATTTGCACAACGTTCCCGGGGGTTAGGTTGGCTTGGTCCAACATAATCCCCAGGTTGCGTTGGAGATATTTCCCCACACCTAGAGTAGCTTACAGGGTCCCCAAAAAAGTGAACAGGGAGCTGGGTAGAGCAGTGTTAGAGGTAGGCGGTTTTGTGGTGCGCCACGAGCAGATCTCAGCGGACAAAAAAGGGCTGTATCGCCCAGGCGGGATGCACCTGTCTGACGAAGGGCTGGCGATCTTCTTGGCGGACCTCAAAAGCGCCTTGGTTAGCAATATTTAGCTGGTGGCGGCAAGAGCCTGGTTGGGAGTGCCTGTCTCTTGTGGCGGGAGGTCGTAGCCTTTAACAATTGAGGGCGGAGTCTGCAGAGGTGACAGTCGGGCTAATGGGCGGGGGTGTTGTCCTCAGGTCGTAACCTGGGAGGCCCCGCCCCGCGGGTCTGCTGGCTGAAGATCCTTGCAATTCCACAACACCTGGCTGCGACCTCCGGTCATATGGAGTTAATAGTGATAAATTTTACTAGGCCTCGAATGCCTCCACAAGTTAAATATTTACTGACTTCTGTTGAAGTCAAGTTATTTGATTTGTTAATAAAAGTGACCATGCTATGGTCTTTAAACCCAGCTCTCTGTGTTGTGTGATTATTTGTTACTTTATAAGGTTAAGAAGTGTTTACAGGGGGTTGGAACTACCAGATACAGCATCAGCCCTTAACCATATTGATAGAATTTTCCCTTCAAGTGCATAAATAAAATGTCATTGTTGGCAGTGTCATATGGTTGCCTATTGTCCATAGCTGTGTTATTATTCTGAATACATTTGTTTTAATTTTTGTAATGTGGATTTATTCTTTTGTTTTATTTCTTCGTTAAAGGGACACACACGTCAAAATTTGACCTTTCATGATTCAGATAGAGCTGCAATTTTAAACAACTTTCCAATTTACTTCCATTAAAATGTGCAGTGTCTTTATTTTTACACTGAGTCACCAGCTCCTACTGAGCATGTGCAAGACTTAATATACATAAATTCATTTGATTGGCTGATTGCTGTCACATGATACAGGAATGGAAAGACACAACCTTTGAAATTGGTCAGAAAATAAAAATCTACTACTTATAAAAAGTTCAGACTAAGTGCTATTGCATTGTCTTTATCATACATTTGTTAATTATGCAAATTAACTATTTACTGGTCCTTTCCCATTTCTTCCCTGATGACAGTTATGTTCTGTGTTGAGCTTTTTCTTTTTAAAAATATACCCAAGCAGATTTCAACACTAGACATAGGTTGGGAATCTAATACTCCCACATGGTTTGATATTGTTTCCACCTATAGAAATAGAAGCATGGTCTGATGAGGTAATACCTATATCAGCTTTTTAATTTGATTAGATAACACAGGTGAAGTAAACCTATCTATTCTAGAAAGTACTGAAAGCTTTAAAACTGCATGTAAAATCTCTTCCATCAGATTACACCTTAGTCATCTTAAAGTCTTACTTAAAGGACCAGTAAACAGTAGATTTGAAAAATCAACAAATGCAAGATAACAAGACAAGACAATAGCATTTACTCTGAATTTCAAATGAGTAGTAGATTTTTTTATAACAAATTTCAGTTATGTCTATTTTCACTCCCCCTGTACCATGTGATAGCAATCAGCCAATCACAAATGAATAAATGTATAGTATGAACTCTTGCACATGCTCAGTAGGAGCTGGTGACTCAAAAAGTGTAAATATAAAAGACTGTGCACATTTTTTTAACGGAAGTAAATTGGAAAGTGGTTTAAAATTACACGCTTTATCTGAATCATGAAAATTTCATTTAACCTGAGTGTCCCTTGAAGCTGCATATATCCTCCTGCACCTTTCTAGCATGCAGCAGTAAAAGCAAAAAAAAAAGTTATTATAAAATGAATATTTTGTCTGGTCACTTTGAAATGGCTGCCAAGCTCTGCCAACTGACGACATTACAGTCTGGGCTGCATCTATGCACTCTGCTGAATAGCTTTGACAGTCTGTTGAATCCAATTAGTGAGTCTTTTTTTAAAAAGTGAAGCCTTTAATGTAGCACAGCTAGCTGAATACATGGGGCCCGATCACATATGGGGCGTCAGCCGCAAAAGCTGATGTCGCCAAATATTTTGTGAATCTAGCGATTACATATACGGCATCCCATACAAGCGTGGCGCGTATTTTACCCGTCACCCACTGTTTTTACTCCCATAAACGAACATAGAACTGGCGTATCACATATTCAGTGCAAGGACATACGAGGTGACAAAAGGCGAAATTTTACTCCATTGTCACCTCGCTACACACAGGGAGGCGCAGCAAGCCTTGCGCTGAATAGATAAGCAACGTAACTCCCTGTAAGTCTTAAACAGCTAAAGCATGCCCAATATGTACCGCTCAACCGTCATCCCCCTACCGCAATAACTAAATGTATTAAAGGGACACTGAACTTAAATTCTTGCTTCTCAAATAAAGATACCAAGAGAATGAAGAAAATTTGATATTAGGAGTAAATTAGAAAGTTGCATTCTATCTGAACAACAAAAGAAAACATTTGGGTTCAGTCAGTGTCCCTTCAACCCCTAATCCGCCACCCCCCACTTCGACAAGTATCTAATAAAGTTAATAACCCCTAATCCGCCACCCACAACACAAAGTATCTAATTACACTATTAACCCCTAATTTACCAACCCCCATCACATCTACCTAATTAACCTGTAAACCACCCCAACACAAAGTATCAAGCTAATCACTAAGCCCCCTAACCGAAACACCCCCTAAATTATCCTCAATTAACTACAATTTCATCAAATTTAAAAAAAGACTACCTTTAAAAAATAAAGTATACCAAAAAAACACCTAAGATTAAATAAAAATAAAAAATCTATTACAAAACAAACAAAACAAAAACAAAACAAATACAGAAAAAAAAAACTAATTTTTTTTTTAAACCTAATCAAATACCCCTATAAAAACAAAAAAGCCACCACAAAATAAAAACACCCCCTAATCTAACAGTAAACTACCAATAGCCCTTAAAAGGGCCTTTTGTAGAGCATTGACCTAAAGAACAGCTCTTTTGCAAATTACCCTCTAACAGTAAAACTCCCCACCCACAAAATAAAAACCTAACACTAACCCCTGACATAGGCACTCCCCATTCCTGAAGTCCGGCTGTGAAGGCCTTCTTCCAGTGCAGGACCATCTTTCTCGGACATCCGTCGTGAAGGCTCCTCTTCATGCGATTGTCCGCCGCACACTGAAGAATCAGCCAATAGGATGGGAGCTGCTTAAATCCTATTGACTGAATCAATAAGAACAGTCGGATTCTAAACAAACAAAAGTTAAGTGCCACAGGATACTCACTCAGGCACTTGGGACAGCAGTGCCACATTACTGACTGGCTCGGTTAACAGGTTGCAGGATACACAAACTTGTATAAACAGTTTGCACAGGGCTGACTGGCTTGTATAAACAGTTTGCACAGTGCTGATTGGCTTGTATAACAGTTTGCACAGGGCTGATTGGCTTGTATAAACAGTTTGCACAGGGCTGACTGGCTTGTATAAACAGTTTGCACAGTGCTGATTGGCTTGTATAACAGTTTGCACAGGGCTGATTGGCTTGTATAAACAGTTTGCACAGGGCTGACTGGCTTGTATAAACAGTTTGCACAGGGCTGACTGGCTTGTATAAACAGTTTGCACAGTGCTGATTGGCTTGTATAACAGTTTGCACAGGGCTGATTGGCTTGTATAAACAGTTTGCACAGTGCTGATTGGCTTGTATAAGAGTTTGCACAGGGCTGATTGGCTTGTATAAACAGTTTGCACAGGGCTGATTGGCTTGTATAAACAGTTTGCACAGGGCTGATTGGCTTGTATAAACAGTTTGCACAGGGCTGACTGGCTTCTATAAACAGTTTGCACAGTACTGACTGGCTTGTATAAACAGTTTGCACAGTGCTGATTGGCTTGTATAACAGTTTGCACAGGGCTGATTGGCTTGTATAAACAGTTTGCACAGGGCTGACTGGCTTGTATAAACAGTTTGCACAGGGCTGACTGGCTTGTATAAACAGTTTGCACAGGGCTGACTGGCTTGTATAAACAGTTTGCACAGGGCTGACTGGCTTGTATAAACAGTTTGCACAGGGCTGATTGGCTTGTATAAACAGTTTGCACAGTACTGACTAGCTTGTATAAACAGTTTGCACAGTGCTGATTGGCTTGTATAACAGTTTGCACAGGGCTGATTGGCTTGTATAAACAGTTTGCACAGGGCTGACTGGCTTGTATAAACAGTTTGCACAGGGCTGACTGGCTTGTATAAACAGTTTGCACAGGGCTGATTGGCTTGTATAAACAGTTTGCACAGTACTGACTGGCTTGTATAAACAGTTTGCACAGGGCTGATTGGCTTGTATAAACAGTTTGCACAGTGCTGATTGGCTTGTATAAACAGTTTGCACAGGGCTGATTGGCTTGTATAAACAGTTTGCACAGGGCTGACTGGCTTGTATAAACAGTTTGCACAGTATTGACTGGCTTGTATAAACAGTTTGCACAGTGCTGATTGGCTTGTATAACAGTTTGCACAGGGCTGATTGGCTTGTATAAACAGTTTGCACAGGGCTGACTGGCTTGTATAAACAGTTTGCACAGGGCTGACTGGCTTGTATAAACAGTTTGCACAGTACTGACTGGATTGTATAAACAGTTTGCACAGTACTGATTGGCTTGTATAAACAGTTTGTACAGGGCTGACTGGCTTGTATAAACAGTTTGCACAGGGCTGACTGGCTTGTATAAACAGTTTGCACAGGGCTGACTGGCTTGTATAAACAGTTTGCACAGGGCTGACTGGCTTGTATAAACAGTTTGCACAGGGCTGACTGGCTTGTATAAACAGTTTGCACAGGGCTGACTGGCTTGTATAAACAGTTTGCACAGGGCTGACTGGCTTGTATAAACAGTTTGCACAGGGCTGACTGGCTTGTATAAACAGTTTGCACAGGGCTGACTGCCTTGTATAAACAGTTTGCACAGGGCTGATTGGCTTGTATAAACAGTTTGCACAGGGCTGATTGGCTTGTATAAACAGTTTGCACAGTGCTGATTTGCTTGTATAACAGTTTGCACAGTGCTGATTGGCTTGTATAACAGTTTGCACAGGGCTGACTGGCTTGTATAAACAGTTTGCACAGGGCTGATTGGCTTGTATAAACAGTTTGCACAGGGCTGACTGGCTTGTATAAACAGTTTGCACAGTGCTGATTTGCTTGTATAACAGTTTGCACAGGGCTGACTGGCTTGTATAAACAGTTTGCACAGGGCTGATTGACTTGTATAAACAGTTTGCACAGGGCTGATTGGCTTGTATAAACAGTTTGCACAGGGCTGACTGGCTTGTATAAACAGTTTGCACAGTGCTGATTTGCTTGTATAAACAGTTTGCACAGTGCTGATTTGCTTGTATAAACAGTTTGCACAGTGCTGATTTGCTTGTATAAACAGTTTGCACAGGGCTGACTGGCTTGTATAAACAGTTTGCACAGGGCTGACTGGCTTGTATAAACAGTTTGCACAGGGCTGATTGGCTTGTATAAACAGTTTGCACAGTACTGACTGGCTTGTATAAACAGTTTGCACAGGGCTGATTGGCTTGTATAAACAGTTTGCACAGTGCTGATTGGCTTGTATAAACAGTTTGCACAGGGCTGACTGGCTTGTATAAACAGTTTGCACAGTACTGACTGGCTTGTATAAACAGTTTGCACAGTGCTGATTGGCTTGTATAACAGTTTGCACAGGGCTGATTGGCTTGTATAAACAGTTTGCACAGGGCTGACTGGCTTGTATAAACAGTTTGCACAGGGCTGATTTGCTTGTATAAACAGTTTGCACAGTGCTGATTGGCTTGTATAAACAGTTTGCACAGGGCTGACTGGCTTGTATAAACAGTTTGCACAGTACTGACTGGCTTGTATAAACAGTTTGCACAGTGCTGATTGGCTTGTATAACAGTTTGCACAGGGCTGATTGGCTTGTATAAACAGTTTGCACAGGGCTGATTGGCTTGTATAAACAGTTTGCACAGGGCTGACTGGCTTGTATAAACAGTTTTCACAGTACTGACTGGCTTGTATAAACAGTTTGCACAGTACTGATTGGCTTGTATAAACAGTTTGTACAGGGCTGACTGGCTTGTATAAACAGTTTGCACAGGGCTGACTGGCTTGTATAAACAGTTTGCACAGGGCTGACTGGCTTGTATAAACAGTTTGCACAGGGCTGACTGGCTTGTATAAACAGTTTGCACAGGGCTGACTGCCTTGTATAAACAGTTTGCACAGGGCTGATTGGCTTGTATAAACAGTTTGCACAGGGCTGATTGGCTTGTATAAACAGTTTGCACAGGGCTGATTGGCTTGTATAAACAGTTTGCACAGTGCTGATTTGCTTGTATAACAGTTTGCACAGGGCTGACTGGCTTGTATAAACAGTTTGCACAGGGCTGACTGGCTTGTATAAACAGTTTGCACAGTGCTGATTTGCTTGTATAACAGTTTGCACAGGGCTGACTGGCTTGTATAAACAGTTTGCACAGGGCTGATTGACTTGTATAAACAGTTTGCACAGGGCTGATTGGCTTGTATAAACAGTTTGCACAGGGCTGATTGGCTTGTATAACAGTTTGCACAGGGCTGACTGGCTTGTATAAACAGTTTGCACAGGGCTGATTGACTTGTATAAACAGTTTGCACAGGGCTGATTGGCTTGTATAAACAGTTTGCACAGTGCTGATTTGCTTGTATAAACAGTTTGCACAGGGATGACTGGCTTGTATAAACAGTTTGCACAGTGCTGATTTGCTTGTATAAACAGTTTGCACAGTGCTGATTGGCTTGTATAAACAGTTTGCACAGTGCTGATTTGCTTGTATAAACAGTTTGCACAGGGATGACTGGCTTGTATAAACAGTTTGCACAGTATGCAGACTTGAAACACAGTTTACAAGACTCAGTTTTGGAGAGAGCTCCCAGGACAGACAGGAAACAGAAATTCTTAATGCCAGAGCACCTAAATAGGTGAAGGGTTGGCCCATTTATAGGAGAGCAGTAAGACAGGTGCAAGCAGGGGCAGAACTATCAGTGATGCAGCAGTCCCGACCGGGCCCCAGGGGAGGTCCAGCACATTTATTTTTTATTTTTTTTCCTTCAAAAAAATTTGCGCCCCCTCCTTCATTTGATGTCTACTCCTGCAGACAAAAAAAGGAAAGTGGACAGTTTAATAGCACTCAAGGAAGAGTATGTTTATATTAATGTGACAAGGGAGATCACCTCAAATGGGATCCGGTAAAACTTAGCATTTAATATGAACTAATTAAAAATTCAACAGTGTGAGTGTACAAATGCATAAAAAAAAAACTTAGATTAATAAAATATATAGGGTAATATCTTCCACACTTGCTACTATCAATAAATAGCAAATAACAGCAAGTAACGCACACAGCTCAGTGCAAACACAACAGCTCACGTACTGCATAGAAAATTAACTGAAAAAGAGGATTGACCTCGATACAAATAACTCTAAAAAATGCTGTTCTGGAGCAAAGTAAGCACCGCTCTTTGTGACTAAAAGTAACTGGTTGATGGATAAATAAATCCCTGTATCTAAAATAGAGGAGCTATTAAGGTGAATGTTGTTCCCCAAAACACCTGATGCGCATTTCGCCGTGAACACGGCTTTCTCAAAGGCTAACCCGATTAGGGATAGCCCCCTTGTCTTTGTATATTCAATTGGCCAATCCGGACTGAGGGTGGTTACACACCATATGCATTAAGCCTATCACAAGCTTCCTACAATCATTGGATGACATCATGTCACATGGTTGGGCTCAGCCCATGATAGTATCACATCTCACTTGCAGTATAGAAAAAACGAACCATATGTGAATCTGGAATAACACGTAACTGACACGCTGTGAAAGATAGTCATTAACTAAGCAGACAGGAAATCATATGATTCCATCAAATAAGTTCTAAGATGAATGGTAAATAGGGCTAATGTAAGTTTAAGAATGTTATGTTAAATGAGATACAGAAAATTACTCTGGCAATAAACGTTATCAAGACATTATTAAATAAACGATCATAATATATTGTATGTTAGTTGCAAAAGAAATGCAAGATAAATCAAAATTTATAAAAGATGGAGTTGTATCTTTTTAACGATAATCAGCATTAATGAATAACATAGGTTAAACATGGCCAAAAATTGCGGCCAAAGATTAAAAGGATATCAATATGAAGTTAGTAAAGTGTCCATAAGTAAATCTATTAGCGACAATGTATACAAACAAATTTGAATTTTTATATCTAAATACACTTATTCGAAAACATGAATGAGAAAAGGGGGCAAAATAAATAAGTTGATTATATTGAATTGAAAGACCAGTATATTACGTACAGTTGGAGTGATAACATAATAAGAGATGACATTTTATTAGATGTTAATACCCAAAAGTTATAAAATTAGGTTCTATATTGTGTCTATATATTACAATTACTGTTAAATATTAGTTGTAAATACATTTGAAATAGATGGGCACTAGATACATTTAGGGCTAGATTTATCAAGCCCTTGCGGCAGCAAGTTCTCACAAGAACTTGCTCGCCGCAATTTATCAAGCAGCGGTCACCAGACCGCTGCTTCCCTAACATCTTCGCCACCTCTATTGTGGCGAAATGAAATCTCCTCGGTCGAGTCCGACCGAGGAGATTGACAGCTCCTGCCCGTGCGTGATTGGCTGTGCGCGGGCAGGGGGCGGGATTGCACGCAAGCGCAAAATTGCGCTCGTGTGCAATGTTAATTACCTGCGGGTAATTTCGCCCCGCCACAGGCGAGCTGAGGCGTACAGGGGTGCGTATACGCGCCCCTTTACGCCTCAGCATTGATAAATCTAGCCCTAAATATCGTGTAACAGATACTACGAATTATGCAAATAGTCCATTATCATAAAGGATCATCTTAGAGGACGGGAAACTAATGTTCACAAAAGCGACAAGTGGTTATTGATACGTAGTCTGTTATTATAAAGGATTATCTAATCAGTAATTAGATTTGAATTATGAAATTGATATGTTATGGATAAGTTGAACATATAGACTATATGTATATAGCTGGTATCGAGTTAAAAAGAGTTGATTTTCCATATAATATATCATAGGAATAATCCGTATCCATCCTGTTCACTCAGACCTAGTGGTGCAATGGTGTTTAACCAGAAGATCCATCTACATTCTGCTTGAAGTAGCATGGTTTCTATATCTCCACCTCTTATACCTGGTTTAATAACTTGGAGGACAGAAACTTTGAGATATGGTTTGGTTCCATGTTTGCTCAAATAATGTCGGGCAACAGGAGTTAAGTTTTTATCTTTTTTTCTTGTTAGCTTCACAATTCTTAATACTATTTATATGTTCACCCAGTCTTATGTGGAATTCCTGTGTCGTGATCCCTATGTACCTTTCCCCACATTTACATAGGAGGCAATAGACGACATTCTTAGTTCTGCAATTAGCAAAGCTATACATGCGTTTAGTTCCACGCTGTCAGGGTTCTATATTCCCTCTCATTGTGAATATATTTGCAGAAACTGCACGAACCACATGTGTATGTACCACAGATCTTTCTGTCACTTGGTCTTCTCCTAGTAAAATTACTCCTCACCAGTTTATTGCCTAAAAAAAAAAATTCGAATTTTTTGAAAATGATATCCTCTATCTGAATCATGAAAAATATTTGGTTTTCTTTTCATGTCCCTTTACATTTCCAATTATCTGATCTATCTGATTCAGAATCATAAAACTTTATTTTGACTTTATAGTCCATTTCAATGTATACCAGATAAGCAAACACTGTCCTAACTTTAAAAATATATATTTCTATTAATCTATCCATCTCTATAATATAACTTTTAAAAACTCTAAAAATCCAAGGTACAGGTCAGGCACTGTCAGTCATTTCCAATAGCTCCGCTGGTATTCTTTTGATGTATCAAATGCAAAATATAATAAATCCTTATTTTCAAATAAAGTCATTATAGTTTTTCAATGATTTTTTTTATTATTTTCTAACCAAAAATATGTTTTTATTTGATTTATAGGTATTATGATTGCAGGGCGATGGTCAAAAGCAAATTGTCAATGATGCACTCCACATCAAAGAGTGTGCGTTTCAACAGTTGGGAGAAGGAGGTGCGGGACTCTTGAAGAGTCTGTTGTCACTGGTGTCCGTAGCTCAAGTAGGAGAGACGAATCTGTCAGGCAAAAGAGAGCTGGTGAGTAAAATTAAATATACAATTACTTTGCATGGGTGTGGAAATGTGTGAGGGGGCGTGGCCTGACGCATTTCGTGACTCTGATGAAGTGATCAATCGAGTCACGAATCGCGTCAGGCCACGCCCCCTCACAAGCCGAGTTCAAGCAATGAAGTGCTACGGCACTGCTTGTTAAGTACCCAGATTCACTGGGGATTTTCACAACCAGCCAGAGTGGTACACTATATATGAGTGAGTTTTTACAACAAACCGTTTACATGTTTATACATCATATATGCACTGGCAGAAGCGGTTTTTAACGAGTGATTTCTATATGGAAAATCTTTTATGGAAGTTTTATATGATTCTTTTATGACTTGTGTATCTAAATAAAAACACCCTTGTATGAACTTCATGGTGTTTGATACATACATACATTTATCCCCCAAATCAACAACGTTTGTGAGAAGTTTTTCCTCAAAGATACATTTCACAGCCCCCCCTTTCTAGAAGTGGTTAAGTTTCTGCCGGAGAGGTGAGGACTGTTCAGGAGGAGGAAAAGACAGGTCGCAGATGCAAGGGGATTTGATTGCCTTCCTTAGTGGATATTCACCACTCAGAGTCTTATCTATACCTCATATGGTTGAGGTGGAAACACGTGAGTTTGCATTTGTCACCGCATTGTAACTGTTAAACAAGTGTCCAGACATACTACACCATGAGTTTTTCTCTGCTGTGCACCCCTCCCTCTTCTGTTTCAGAAATTTTTGTCCTAAGGAGCTTCCCTGTTCACAGGGGGACTTCTCTCACCTTTGGGAATAGGCTGCAGGTGGAATTGAACAACTCAAATTCCCTCCAGACATTATCATTGGTGTCACTGGAAGAAAATTAAGGGGAGACCTATACACATAGGACTATACTGGTATATTTAAATTTAAATACAAATTGGGACTGTCCAGGTTCATAGCGCTGTATCACACTGTCTCTGTATATATATATATATATATATATATATATACACACACACATATATATATATATATATATATATACACATATATACTAATACACATCTTAGACTTACCTGTCTCTTATCCTTGATGTTTTCCAGATCACCAGAAAATACTCTACAGGGCGGCGATCAGCCCCAAGCACGTCTCAGCCTAGTTCTGTTAAGTACCTAAATAAGGAATACAAACATAGGTTTTAGAAAAAAAAAATGGATTGAAGATTAGATTTTTACTCCGAGTATTACATTCAAATAGTACCCTGTCCCAGTTCCCTAGCCCATCACTAATAATTATTGTTCACTAATACCCGTGTTAGACTTACCTGTCTCTTATCCTTGATGTTTTCCAGATCACCAGAAAATACTCTGCAGGGCGGCGCCGGCGATCAGCCCCAAGCACGTCTCAGCCTAGTTCTGGTAAGTACTTAAATAAGGAATACAAACATAGGTTTTAGAAAAAAAAAAAAATGAATTGAAGATTAGATTTTTACTCCCAGAGTATTACATTCAAATAGTACCCTGTCCCTGTTCCCTAGCCCTGTTACCTTTTTCTTGGCAAGTTTCCATGATCAAGTGTTGTGCTTAAAGATATAATAAACCAAACATTTTTCTTTAATGATTTCATACTAGAATCTGCTAGAACAGCACATTAATCTACTCAATTATTTGATACTCAATTTTTCTTTGTTCTATTATTATCTTTATTTTACAAACCAATAATGTAAGCCTGGTCCCCCTGTATTTTTTTTCTTTCAAAACCATGCATAGCGGCATAGTGCTTGCTTACATTCTTGATTTATAAAATAACAAGAAGACAACAAAACAAATGTTATGATACGACTATAAATTTATAAAGCTGCTTTATATTTCCTGCTCTTTCAAAATATTGAAAGTCAAATGTTTTATTATCCATTGTATCGCGATTTTCATCTAATGACTTTCATCAGCCTGATAATGATTCTGCCGTCCATCTACTTGTTGCGACTATCAGCTGACCATTCTCTGCCAAATGTATGGCACACTATTCACCTTTTCATTAAATTATTTTTTTTTGGTATGCTTTACCATTTTAAAAAAAAATAAAAAAAATTTAGCATTCAAAATAAATATTGATGTCTTTACACAAATGTATTATCTATAATTTAGTATACCTTGGCTTGTGCTGATTTTATTCTATCTTTAACAGTGTCAGTAACTGGGATCCCACCAGTAGCAGCCTCTGGAAGTAGAGAGATGTCCACTACTCCTCCACGTAAGTTATAACAAACTGAAAATATAAACAAATAGGACAGGCAATAATTATCTGGACATTTTATTTAATAAAGCCTTTACTATAGCAAAAAAACATCAGCTACAAATTATTTATTACGCAATAATGTCTATGTCTGTACAACATGTCCACAAATACATTGGTTTGCATACAACAAAATAATAACATTTGATTACTGTTTCATCTATTTCAGAACTACGAGGCATGTCTGCAGGTGGAAGCCATACCAGTCAACTGCATTCACCAGTCATTACTGTAGAGGAAAGTGATGGAGTAAATATTGAACAAACATGCTTCTCACCATCATCATCATCATCTGTGAGCGTTGTCCAACCATCAACAAAACATCATGCCCCCATTGTGGATGAGACAGCGCAGAATCAACCACCTCAACAAGACAAGCCAACAGAACCGGAAACACAACATCGGTATAGCCGGATGGCGGAGTTACTTCTTGAAAATTTACTAGCAACAAAAAATTTGACAAAAGCGGTTGAAAATATGAGAAAGGATTTACATCGACACATAGACAAGGTGTTAGCCCGTGTCAACAAAGAACAGCGCCAGGCAATAGATCACATGCATGAATCCATTTTGGATGCAATTTATCTACAACATCAACACAATGTTCCATCACATGAAACATAGATTGAAGTTTAATATAATACTTAATTTTATGTCTCACAATTACTAGCTCTGATACTTATTATTTTACAGAGGTTTCAATTGAAAGTTAAATTAAAACCTTCTTTAGACATATATAAGCAGCACTCCATGCCGGTTTTATAAAAATTATTTTGAAGTACACATGTATTGATAATACTTACCCGTGAACTCCTTGTAGCATCCTCTTTTTTTAAGGTCTGTCTCCTTCTCCCTCAAAGTAAAGTCTACAGTTTTTCTTTAGTATTCTCTTAAAAATATTAGAAAGAAACAGAATATTTTATTAATAAATGGAAATAAATGATGGAATGTGGATTAAGTGGTAAATTTAAAAGTCACTCACTTGTTTGTGCCTCTGTTCAACGCATTAATATTATTGTATTTTTTTCTTATGAGGAGCGGACTTCCAGAATGACAACACTGTCCTAGAGATTAACTGTATTTTTTTGCGTATGGTAGCAGCTGGCTGTTAAATCTATATTTGTTTTTATCACTAATATTTGATCTTAGTGCCCAAAAATATTATTCATAGTTGTAATTCAAAGTTTTTTTTATTAAAATTTAAGACAATAATTTTGGATAACAGTCTCCAAAACTCCCACTAACTAATAAAAAAAATTTGTGGCTTAACTCGAACTGTAACTAATGTGTGACAATGCTTGCAACAGAAACTTTGTGTAACGTGTAAATACAGTGGGGCAAAAAAGTATTTAGTCAGCCACCAATTGTGCAAGTTCTCCCACTTAAAAAGATGAGAGAGGCCTGTAATTTTCATCATTAGGTATACCTCAACTATAAGAGACAAAATGTGGAAACAAATCCAGACAATCCCATTGTCTGATTTGGAAAGAATTTATTTGCATATTATGGTGGAAAATAAGTATTTGGTCACCTACAAAAGAGCAATATTTCTGGCTCACAGACCTATATCTTCTTCTTTAAGAAGCTCCTCTGTCCTCCACTCATTACCTGTATTAATGGAACCTGTTTGAACTTGTTATCAGTATAAAAGACACCTGTCCACAACCTCAAACAGTCACACTCCGAACTCCACTATGGTGAAGACCAAAGAGCTGTCGAAGGACACCAGAAACAAAATTGTAGACCTGCACCAGGCTGGGAAGACTGAATCTGCAATAGGCAAGCAGCTTGGTGTGAAGAAATCAACTGTGGGAGCAATAATTAGAAAATGGAAGACATACAAGACCACTGATAATCTCCCTCGATCTGGGGCTTCACGCAAGATCTCACCCCGTGGGGTCAAAATGATCACAAGAACGGTGAGCAAACATCCCAGAACCACACGGGGGGACCTAGTGAATGACCTGCAGAGAGCTGGGACTAACGTAACAAAGGCTACCATCAGTAACACACTGCGCCGCCAGGGACTCAGATCCTGCAGTGCCAGATGTGTCCCCCTGCTTAAGCCAGTACATTTCCGGGCCCGTCTGAAGTATGCTAGAGAGCATTTGGATGATCCAGAAGCGGATTGGGAGAATGTCATATGGTCAGATGAAACCAAAGTAGAACTGTTTGGTAGAAACACAACTCGTCGTGTTTGGAGGAGAGAGAGAATGCTGAGTTGCAACCAAAGAACACCATACCTACTGTGAAGCATGGGGGTGGCAACATCATGCTTTGGGGCTGTTTCTCTGCAAAGGGAACAGGATGACTGATCCGTGTACATGAAAGAATGAATGGGGCCATGTATCGTGAGATTTTGAGTGCAATCCTTCCATCAGCAAGGGCATTGAAGATGAAACGTGGCTGGGTCTTTCAGCATGACAATGATCCCAAACACACCACCCGGGCAACGAAGGAGTGGCTTCGTAAGAAGCATTACAAGGTCCTGGAGTGGCCTAATAAAAATACAGGATTAGAGTGCGCTACAAATAGCTCTACCTATAACCTAATTCTACACTATTAGTATATCAATTTAATAAGATAGAATACAGAAAAATTTCAAATTATTAAAAAACATAATACAGTAAAATATAAATATGTAAACACTATTATACTTTATTTTCACAAATAAAAACACTTAAAATATTATAAGTTGCACCTTTTTGTTAATACTATAACAATGTAACAATTTTATATTGCACTGTTAACAATTTCATTTACTAAATGAGCCGAAAGCTTGCAAATGCTCAAAGGCAAAGATATCTATTTGCTCGTTTAACCAGATGAATAGTTGTATCAGTATTGTCTCAAAGTTTGTATTGAAACTTTTCTTGTAATAATAGTATCAGAATAGAGTGTCAATATGTTATCCTCTTTCTTGTTATATCGTTCTAGATTGTCTCTTGTATCTCCAAAGAAAGACTTAATACAATTTAAATTTTACACTTCGAGTACCCCTTAAATCGTCGGTTACTGGAGTGTTAAAAGATAACAGTTATTAATATTATCCTCTGTTGGCGTATATATAATTATCAACTTGTTGGCCCCAAACGAAAAGTTAATCTCACACTCACCAGAATCCGAAAGGTTTGGAATTATTTACCTTTCCCCAAAATGGCTTTACTCTTGCGGCGGTGTTGGCGTTTCCAATTCAGCCGTTATTCTGGCTGTGACGTGTGAATCCTCACGTGACCTCTCTACCGCACCAATAGCCAAGCCGGGTTACCGGTGAGTGTTATTTTCAAATTTGCAATGTGGTTCCTTTGGTGTTGCAAATTTCTTTCAGGAGCACAATGTCCTCAATACTGGGGTTTCAACTTGTCCTTCCCAATCTTCCGTCACCCACAGTGACACTTACAGGGTTGCTGCTGACAGGGAAACATCCGTTACAAAGGCTGGCCAGCTGAACGGATCTTGTCCTGGGTCATCTACGCGTTTCAGCTAGTATGCTTTTTTCTAAAAAAAAAACATACCAGCAACAGTGTGTGACAACCTTGTGAAGACTTACAGAAAACGTTTGACCTCTGTCATTGCCAACAAAGAATATATAACAAAGTATTGAGATGAACTTTTGATATTGACCAAATACTTATTTTCCACCATAAATTTGCAAATAAATTCTTTCCAAATCAGACAATGTGATTGTCTGGATTTGTTTCCACATTTTGTCTCTCATAGTTGAGGTATACCTATGATGAAAATTACAGGCCTCTCTCATCTTCTTAAGTGGGAGAACTTGCACAATTGGTGGCTGACTAAATACTTTTTTGCCCCACTGTATGTGTTTACAATTGTAAAATTATGATTAAGGGGGCGTGTCCTAGCAGCCGCCATGACCAGTCGCAAAAAGAGAAGCTCCTCTTAAACTTGAGAAAACTAGTTATCTATTGTTTTATATACCCACTTCTCCTTACTACAACAGCATATCCTGGTAGAGGAAACTCAGCTGAATCGATTGCTACCAGGTGACACCATCATTCCTATTGCTATTATCATAGTAAACCTCAAGATGAGCATTTCAAGTATGGCGGCCTAGAAAGAAGGAACATCTACAGTACCCCCCACCCCCGGTTTCCCAGGGTTAGCAGGCCTGAGCTGCTCTGAGTCTGAGCTTACACCAGGGGCTATTTAGAAAGTGACTTGCACCGCAGCTATCATTTGTGGAGAAGATTGGAGGATATCTTCGAAAACATCATGGAGGTTTTAGCAGCCGTGGATGCCTGGGAGTGCACTTTACGGAACGCGATCTCACAAAGCCATGACCAGTTGCAGAAGGATCTTTACTCCCTACTCTCAGCTCCTACTGCCCAGCGTGTTACTCCCTCTCCGGAGTCCTCTGAGCGCTACCTTTTGTCAGATAAGAATTTTTCTCACCCGGAGCCATCTGTAAAGTTTGGATGCCTTCCTGCTTATTGCTGTAAGGCCTGTGGGGTTGCTGCGTCACAGCACCCTACACCTGGCCCCACTGACATAGAGGGTAAGGCGGGTGATCTGCCTAATACAATGGAGACATTGACCCTTACTAAAAAGAAACCAGATAAACACCAGAACTGTGGACATCAAGATGGTCTGGTAAACCTAATTTCCGAACGCTACGGGTCTGAAATGACGTCCCTGGGGAAATCTACCTCCATTTTACAGCTTGAGGACTCTATTGCCCCGAGAGAGCTTAATTGTAAAGATGATCCATCACAGCATGCTTGCTTCAGTGCTGCGACAAGCCTGTTTTCTCAACTGAGCATTATCCTTACATGTATCAGGCTGGGTGTCGGATAAAACTAATAATTGACACGGAGTTCCGGCCATCCAGCTCGAGGCAAGAAAGATCCTAGTAACTATTGATAGCTTACTCTGGATTGAGATTTCCAAATTAATTTATTTAATGTTCCTCTGTTATAATATAGCTTCCTATTACCCTATATATTCCTTTAAAGTTCCTACATACAATTCCACTGTATAACATTAAGCTATAGATAGTCTGGTTTTATGTTTACTTTGTTTTTTGCTTTATTATATGTCTCATGGAGTTTAACTGTAGTTCTATACAATTCATCCCATTCTCCACCCAAGCTTAGGTATACAGTTATACACATACAAATTTTGCTTGGATCACACATAACATATGTCCCTAAATTGGTGTAGCACTTATGTTAAGTATCAAGGGGGACTTCATTTATATAGCTAGCTATTCCAACCCTTAGATGAGAAAGTTCAGGTCAAGAGCTATGATTTATAATTTAGTGGCTGTCAACTGCGGGATTATGAGTTTCAGCATTACTACACTTAGATTGAAATTACTTAGCATCCTCCCGCACTGCCAGCGGCCGAGGAAAATACAGTGACCAGATATCACAGACTCCTGAGCACTTTGTTCTCTATATTCTTCATAAGCTGTTTATCCTGCTATACTTTTTTATTTTCATTTCACATACAATAAACCTCTTAGTGTAGGAGGGTTAACTAAGCGGTTTATCTTGCCTATACCACACCCCCATTATACTTCCCATCAGTAATTCTTACAGTACAACATAATGTAACGTATGTACCATTTATTCTTTGCATTGACTTATCCTTAGTTCCCAGCTGTCAGTTGATATTACCGCAACTTTAACTACTCCCTTAGTATTTACTCGTCTTGCATAATACCATAGTGTTGACTCTACCTGCCCTACTTAGATCAGCAGGACTGATCAACAGTACTTACCAGCCGAGTCTATAATCTTTAAATATTTCTCAGTTGCCTTCTGTAAAGCTATTAGGATTAGGATAGGGCCCACAAGTGCCCCAATGTGCCAGTTTGAAGGCTTCCCTACAGATCCTATTTATAATTAAGGGAGTTCATATCCTATACTTTATCAGTACCAAGGAAGGTGATACTCACTCGTTCACATAAAGGAAATTTGAGGTTGATTTTGAACACTATTTTACTACAAATGCAGTATTACAGTATGAATACATTTTTCTCTTTTTTTTCTTATAAAACTGTTATATTTAATTGCCAGTTTGTATTATGATACATGCCCTTTAGCCGTACATCTCACAATGTTATGTATAACAATGACCTTGTTGATTACTACTATCTGTTTTACATTGACTGCATCTAAGGCAATCTTGTACTGTCTTTATTTTTTTCAACCTCAATAAAAAAAAAAAAAAAAAAAAATTATGATTAAGGTGCACTTTAATTATAAACGATTGAAAAAAAAATTGTATACACTAATACAAATGCTTGAGCAAGCTTGTTTAGGCTAAATCAAGATATTTTTTTTTTTTTTTTTTATAAAGAAAGTCATTACAAAGTGGAAATTGTAATAAAATCAACCATCACACCCTTGGGAAGTAAAATAGCTGTGAAATAGAAAGGACTTTTTTGGTGGCCATTCAATGACAAATCACATATCATTTCAATGTTTATTATGAAATATTTAAGGTTGAAGGTCACATGACGTTACCTTCAAATTACTAATATAAATCAAAATATTGGTATTTTTTGGCCTTAGCTTTTAAAGTTTAAATTATTTGGAATTTGTTTTACATTTTTGGATGGATACCCTGCTGTAGTGCGAATATTATATTATGTCTCAAAGAGGGGTAGAAAATATTGAATTTGGGAAGTTACTTGATTGATGACCTCTAGCTAACTACAAAATATCATCAAAATAAGAGATCTTTTGGTTTAGGAGCCATGATGATTTGTCATGTAATGAAAACCAGCAAAGCCGGATTAGCCTAATGGGATACCAGGATATTTCATGGTGGGCGGCAGCAGCTATGGCTAGAAAAGCTACAATTTAAAGTAGTGATTAATGGATGTAATTGGGCTTTACAGTGCATATAACAAGAATATAGGGAAAAAAATACTTAAAAAATAATATACTATAATTCTGAAACTAAATATTGGGGGGGGGGGGGAGGAGTATCCCAGTAATATCACCTTTGAGAAAAATTGAATGTGTGCATTATACTGAGTGAATGGAAGATAGGGCTGTTCTCCAAATTTTCCAGGGATGATTTTAATTCCCAGTCCAGTACTGACTGGCACACTGTACAAGTGGGTCAGCAGGAGATTATATCAAATTTTTAATCAGAATCAAAGCTGAGAGCTTGGTAACCCAGCTTTGGAAGATTTATTTTTTAAAATGTCATCTGCTCCAGGAGCTGGGGGGACAACTGTGCACGATGAGGTGAAAGTGTATTTCCTGTGATTGAAAATACACGTTCACTGTGGACGGTGGTTGGGGGACCGGATACTAGCACTTGGGCTACCACAGACAGGACAGGCCACAAAAACCTCTTTTCATCCCAAAATGTCAAGGGATCTGTACTGGGGGGCAGGGGAGGTTGAGATAGGTAAAGCTTAACCATGTCGGCAGCATTGCTCTCTTTCATCGGGGGCTCTCTAATGTCTCCAACCAATGGGCCCAGTGTATCAGCCCAAAAAGTAGCTGCTGTGGTGGGACGAGGACAAGCAGCAGTGCTAAGGCTTTTGGTTTTAGGTGACAGAGTATCACTATCAGACTCTGTCATCTCTTCATCTTCCTCTACAGGTGACTTTTTTTGTCTATCACGCACCCTCTGTATCAATTTGTCCCTCCATGAGGTCAAGCTATTTGTACGGAGTGCTATCTTTCCCTTTACTCTAGGATCACAAAGTGTGGCTAGCATGTAGTGAGGGCTAATGTCGATGCACTCTTTTACGCGCCGAGTCAGTTGCTCCTTCAACCTCCTTATAAGGGCAGCAACATCATCATGAAGATTACCACCAGGCAATACTTCCCTATTAGTAAGGAAATTATCTAATAGGTTCGAGAGGTGAGTGAAGAGGGGAATGACTTGTGCCAGGCTAGCGTTCTCTAGGCTTAAATTTTCTGTCACCGTCCGAAAAGGTGTGAGGACTGCCACTACCTGTTCAATCATGGCCCAGTCATCCCTGCCCAGTGGTCTGTCAATGCCAATGGAATGTTTGTATGCCATTGCATGGATTGCCTTTTGCTGTTCTAATATACGCTCCAGCATATCTAATGTGGAGTTCCATCTAGTACTCACATCTTGTTTGAGCCGGTGCTCTGCAAGGCCAAAATTTCTCTGTTCCTGCCTAAGGAGATGGCTATCTTTGACACTATGATGGAAGTGGCCAGCTATTTTTCAGCAACACTCAAAAAGTGTTGCCAACCTTCCGGTGTCGTGATCGAGGGCAGCCTTAACAACCAGATGCAGTACATGCGCCAAACAACGTATACCCAAAAAACCCGCCCTCCCGTAGCGCCTTTAGCATATTGGCTGCCCCATCGGTGACAACAAAACCCATTTCAAAACCAATTTGTGCCTGCCTTTGTCCCTCTCCTAGCCACTGAGCCACCATATTATTCAGTGCATGAAGGATGTTCTGTGAGGTGTGCTGATGATCCATCACCTCAGCATGCAGGAGAAAGGAGCGGTACCCCTTGGCTACTGCACTAGTCACTGAGTCTGAGGTTTTTGAGCCTGAACTTTTGGGGCGATATAACTGGTGGTGACACATTTGGCAGCCACCAATGTGCCGTCAAAGACAGGAAGGCATGTTGGCCACTAGGAGCACTCCATAGGTCAGTGGTGAAGTGCACTGACTGTCCAGCAGCCTTTCCCAGCTCCTCCTTCAAAACAACAACGCATGAACGGTAAAGTGAGGGAATTACAGATCTACTAAATGTGGTACGAGCAGGAACTTTATAATGGGGTGCAACTGCCTCCATAAGTTGTTTAAAGGGGTCCCCTTCCACCATATTAAAAGGAGCCCCTCCAACCGCTATGAGCTGGGCAATGAGGCGTGTAATTTTTCACACTTGCTGTCTTGACATCCGACTGGAATGAAATACACCAAATTGCTCCATTGTGGGCTGGGTGGATTTCATGTGATGTTGGCTGACACTGATAGCAGCTGCACCAGAAGAGGCAAGATCACTGCCCCTTGTGATTCCTACTGGTGGTGACTGACACTGCTAGTAGTAGTTCCCCTAGTAGTGTTGGCTGGAGCAGAGACACCACTTTCTTCCCTTAACACCACTGGCTTGTGATGGGTGCGAATGTGTTGGTTCATTCCTGAATTGGTCAGATACCCCAACACTCTTCCCCTGGCTGACTTCCCTACCACACAATTTGCATTTGGCTTGGTGACCATCACCAATAGCCTCAAAATGCTCCCACACTTGTGCACGATGGATACCTTTGCCACTGTGCAGTGAAGAATCTTTTGTGACAGTTTCTTTGGACGCACATGCTGTAGCAACTTCTTTTATTTTTGTTATATCATGGCCTTCTCTCTGTGACGTAATTGGAGGAGGCCTAAACAGTTAAGGGATTGTGGGAATGGAGGAGGTTAGTGGCCTACCAGTAGTGGCAGGTGCACCAACTACAATCTGGCTGGGAGACTCAACACGAGCTATTGGAGAGCTCGTTGACACTGGTGGTGACGATGTTGGAGACTGAGAGGAATACAAATCTATAGAATAAGGTGAATTATGGGCAGGGGAATAGCGAGTATGATCATCTGGTTCTAAATTATAAGTTGACACCGATTTGTCCATGTCAGTAAACATGGATTTATCACTAACGACATATGTATGTTGGGGAGCCCTCTTCTCCCTGGTGACTACTGGTGCTCTCTTCACTTATATCAATAGCAGATGGACTATCAGTAATGTTGGCACTGGCAGTAGCGGTGGTGGTGGCGGCAGTATCAGCATGAGAAATTTTTTCTTCCTCATACTCAAATACTTCACGTTTGGGCTGCTTAAATGCATGTTCACTGGAAAAAGCCTCCGTTGGTACTGTTTGGCTTCTACTGTAAAACATTTTAGTTGGCAACACGGTACTAGAACTGGACATAGCGGAGGTGGTGACACAACTGGCACTAGTGATTGTACATGTTTTGGGGGTAAGATCCGGAAAATTAAGACGCCGCCGAAATGCGGACTGCTTCCAGGTCTCAGAGGAGGACCTATCAACCCTGCTAGAGGATTGTGAACTTGAATTTTTACTTACAGACCTTTGAAATTTAGAGGGTGGGCTCAGATGAGTACTAGTACTACTGCTAGTGAATCTACGAGTGCTTTGATTACTGCTGCTAGCTCTGCTTGAACCCATAAACTTTACCTGAGGCACAGAAACAGGACAGGGCAGCAGTTCTTGCTGCTTCATTTGCCTTTCCTTTGTAGTATCAGGTCTCTTGTGATACCTAAATGATGTTTCACGTGTGGAGGGTGGATGACAAATGTCTGTGTCTGGCAATGAGGATGTGGATTCTGTGGAAGGATTTGACACAGACAGTAGCGGTACACATGTGGTGGCACTGGTGGTTACTGTGTCACTGCTGCTGGTTGTTTGAGGAACATGAGGTGGGGGATGACTATCCATTACAAATAATTAGGTAGTTGTCTACTAATTATATATATTTAAAAAATAAAAATTGAAAAATTAAATAATGGCAATTACTTTAGAATTATATAATTATCATCAATTACAAACAAAAATAATTGTTTTTTAATTAATAATAATTTTTGGGTATAGATACTATCACACACAATCAATAAAAATAAATAAATATAGATTTAGCCAATAATAAAGATTGAATAATGTGTCTTCTGATGATGCTGGTGTTAAAAAAAAAAATCCTATGCTAAAGGACAAGTGTACCTGTAATGAAATATACGTTTAAGACAGCACAGCAATTAACTCTCTTAAACAAACAAAAAAAATGTAATTAAATGTTGTGTGGATATCTATCTACAATGATGAATAGTATACATACACGCACACACACACACACACACAAAATAATAATTATATTTATCCACAAAGAGTAAATAATAATATAGGGTGATGTCTGTCTTTTGCTGATGTGTTCAAAAATCTAAAAAATCCTATCATCATTCACCAACCTGTGTGCCTGTTATCTAAGTTTAAGACAGCACAGCAGTAACTAACTCTCTTAAACAAAAAAAAAATTGGAGTGAGCTCAGCTCAGCTCATACAGATAGAACTCCAAAAATGTCACACAAGACCATCAATACTATAGTACACAATTATAATATTTCTTTTTAACTAACTACTAACTAGTGCTCTAGTGAGAAGTTCAAAATAATAACAATTATTAATGCAAGAACTATAAGATAAAGAAATATATTTGACTGTTTTAAAACTTTCTCCTCTCCCTTGAGTCACAATTTCAGCCAAAAATAATAATATAATAAGCAAAAATATGCAGACCAGTAAATCTCTAGGACACTGTGCTTTCTTCTCTTCTGTAATTGTTCAACTTCACAACAAGTTCAGGGATTGTCTTCTGCTGCAATGCTGACAGCCTGCAAGTCTGATAATGTCTGCCTTATGCTTAACACAACAGCACAGATAAGCTCAGCCCTTGAGGAAAAGCTATAGCACATTGCACTGCGTGTGACAGTAATCCAACCCACAAAATTAAAATATAATTATTGGACCAGAAAACTATCACTGTGACAGTAATCCAACCCCCAAAACAAAAGGAATGATCTGATTGGACAAGAAGATATATGACACTACACTCATTTTAATAAACAAATAAATTTTAATCGATTCATTGTCACTCGTTAATATATATTATATTAGTAGTATACCATGCTAGTCCAAAAACCTAACTAAATATTTTATCTGTTCATTTGTTCAATAAATAATTACATAATCATTCAGATCTCATTTTCTTCTAACTATTTTGTGGTTCTTTGGATTTAATAATAAGATTTATTTGAAGAAATAAATTTAAAACTGTGCCACATGCACGTCCGAATGAAAACGAATATATCGGAACGATTCGAATATTTCGGGAACAAATGCATTCGGATTAGTAGTCACGTCATGTGTAACTATTATTGAAATAAAATCGAACTGTGCCACACGCATCCGAATGAAACCGAATACGTACAAACGATTCGAATATTTCGGAACAAATGCATTCGGATTAGTATTCTTTTGGAAAGCATTTCATTCGGATATTCGAACTGGTCCGAAGCTCCAAATTCGACCAAATTCGTACGAATTTGAAATGAAACTAATCGCACATGTCTAATCTATATAAACATACTCTTCCTTGAGTGCTTTTAAACTGTGCACTCTTTTCTTTTTGTCTGTACTCAACCATAGACAGTTAGCACCCCCCTTAACTTATTTGATATATATATATACATATATATCTACCGAACCTTGCTTTGGATTGCAAGTGATATATTTTCTCTAATTTGCAATATATTATTAGTATGGGGTCTCTTCATATAATGTAAATTTCCCTCTCTATTTACTCCTACTCCTCCGGTCCTGACAGTTTTAAATCAGAGCGTTGCCGGGGATTACCATGGCAACGCTCTGAAACATTTCCTGCTTAGCGGGAAAGAAGGAGCTAGAGCTGTAGCTGACAAGACACCAAGCAGTCACATTGCCCAGCATTACTGGTAAGACTCATTTAAGCAGTTTTATTTGCTCTTCTTCCAATGAGTCCTAACGCAGCTTTCAGACCAGGTCATTGTGCTTTTGTAAAGAAGCTCCCTTCCTTGCAGTTGCACCTTAAACTTTTGGTGTCTTTTGAAATTTATGTTATGTTGTGCATAGTTAAGATTCTAGACATTTGCTTGTGAATTTCTCACAGGAGCTAAATAAAAACCCATGTATTTTTGTATCGTAAGAAGTTTCCAGTCATTGAGCAGAAAGATGCACAGATAATAATAATAATGTGACTACTGTGCAGATCAGCAGTTTGTACGCTTACAGTTAAACGATGACACTTAGGAATGCACTTGACAATTTTCATTTTCTCAGCTATAACCTCCCCCTCTTTGCTTATTAACATGCTAAGCACCCGCTATTGTATTTGCCTCTGAAATGCAGAGCAGCAGAGGTTAAGTACTTTGAATAACTATTTTATTGCCACATTGGGAGCTCCATACATACATATACATATATATATATATATATATATATATATATATATATACACACACACACACACACATACACACACACAGGCAATTGGCTGACTGACTTTCCATGCTGGTTTGGTTTGTGGCTGTGCGTAGCAACTAAAGGGACTACGCCGAATACTGGCCTTTACTCAAAAATATGGCAGATGCAACTCCATGCGGGTTTGTGCAACACCACAACAAGTAAGCCTTTGGGGGATTTAATAAGGACACTGTCTGAGCAGAGAAATACCCTATATGTTACAAGGTTTTGGGTACAGATGTTGACGCTTTTCAAAGGAACAGGTGCAGTTTACAGAGGAGTACATATTCAATAACGAGGTATCCTCCTGCACCGTGTCTCACAGTATATATATATATATATAAAAAGCAATCCTTGTATTTTCAAGTACTTTCTACTCTGCTATCCTGAGCAACTTGACTTATGCATTGTCTTCTGGACTGTTCAAAATAACTTGCTGTAATAACCCGCTTTAAACATCTTGCTTTCCCTATAAAACTTTTACAATCCGCCTATTATTTTCTGCCACTATACTGACAGCTTGAAACACCATTGGATGACGAGCTCTAAGCTAAGATTTCTTGGAATAACATATGAAGATATGACATGACTGTTTCTTTAAAAGCTTTTAACATTTGAAGTATACTTTGTCATTATTGGTCCTGTGATCATTTATCTACAGTAGCGCGTTCAATTACACATTGTGCGTGGCCACGCAAATGAATTTTCCTGTGACTGTTTAATTAGCATGTCATGATTTCTTTGTATGCTTACTTTGAACTAACTTGGGATTTAAAGGTTGTATATAGATGTCGTCTAGTCCGTCCATATAGCTTTTATAGCTCAGTTTATCACTAAAACCTATTCAGGTCTGAACTTTATGAAAGGAACATACATATATATATTCACCTTTCCCATATGTCTTGCTCCTGGATTTGCATTTCTGTTTATTTTATATCCATATATAGTGATGTCGCGAACCTAAAATTTTGCGTTCGCGAACGGGAACTTCCGCAAAAGTTCACGAACCGGCGAACCGGGCGAACCGCCATAGACTTCAATAGGCAGGCGAATTTTAAAACCCACAGGGACTCTTTCTGGCCACAAAAGTGATGGAAAAGTTGTTTCAAGGGGACTAACACCTGGACTGTGGTATGCCGGAGGGGGATTCATGGCAAACTCCCATGGAAAATTACATAGTTGATGCAGAGTCTGGTTTTAATCCATAAAGGGCATAAATCATCTAACATTCCTAAATTGTTTGGAATAGCGTGCTTTAAAACATCAGGTATGATGTTGTATCGTTCAGGTAGTGTAAGGGTTTTTTTTTTTTAAATGTACACTACTGTTTTAGCAGATATGACTTGCACTGGTGTGACACTGTGCCCTGGCAGGACCTGGAACGCACACGTGTGAGGGAAACTGACTGCTATTATTTCACAATAAAAAAGGTTTTTTTTTTAAATGTATGTACACTACTGTTTTAGTAGATATGACTTGCACTGGTGTGACACTGTGCCCTGGCAGGACCTGGAACGCACACGTGTGAGGGAAACTGACTGTTATTATTTCACAGTAAGAAAAGGTTTTTTTTTTTTTTTTAAATGTATGTACACTACTGTTTTAGTAGATATGACTTGCACTGGTGTGACACTGTGCCCTTGCAGGACCTGGAGCGCACTCATGTGAGGGAAACTGACTGCTATTATTTCACAATAAAAAAGTTTTTTTTTTTTAAATTTATGTACACTACTGTTTTAGCAGATATGACTTGCACTGGTGTGACACTGTGCCCTGGCAGGACCTGGAACGCACACGTGTGAAGGAAACTGACTGCTATTATTTCACAGTAAAAAAAGGTTTTTTTTTTTTTTTAAATGTACACTACTGTTTTAGCAGATATGACTTGCACTGGTGTCACACTGTGCCCTGGCAGGACCTGAAACGCACACGTTTGAAGGAAACTGACTGCTATTATTTCAAATTAAAAAAAGTTTTTTGTTTTTTTTTAAATGTACACTACTGTTTTAGCAGATATGACTTGCACTGGTGTGACACTGTGCCCTGGCAGAACCTGAAACGTACACGTGTGAAGGACAATGACTGCTATTATTTCAAATTAAAAAAAGTTTTTTTGTTTTTTTTAAAATGTACACTACTGTTACACCAGATATGAGTGGTGGCACTGGGCAAGTGGGCACAGTATACGCTGTGAGCCTGAGCTGGCAGGCAGGCTGCAATTAGATTACACAGGGGAAAAAAAAAAAAAAAGCAGACTGATGTTCTAGCCCTAAAAAGGGCTTTTTGGGGTGCTGTCCTTACAGCAGACATCAGATGAGTCCTCAGGACTGTAGTGGACACTGAATACACTAGCCTAGCTATCGATTTCCCTATTAAATCAGCAGCAGCTACACTGTCCCTCCTCTCACTAAGAAAGCAGCTTCCGAATGAATCTAAAATGGCTGCTGTCCAGGAGCTGGGAGGGTCTGGGAGGGAGTGTCTGCTGCTGATTGGCTGGAATGTGTCTTGTGACTGTGAGGTACAGGGTCAAAGTTTACTCAATGATGATGAATAGGGGGCGGATCGAACATCGCATATGTTCGCCGTCCGCTGCGAACGCGAACATGCTATGTTCGCTGCAAACTATTCGCGGCAGAACTGTTCGCGACATAACTATCCATATATCAGCCAGTTAGTTAATAGGGCCGGTCCTTCTGTAAACCATGACTTTTTGCTCTGGTTTGCAATTTTAGTTTTTAATTAGGTATTGACTACATCTTATGTTGTCTTTCGATACTTCTGGTTCTGGGCTTCAGGCCAGCAGTTTGCACTAATAAAACCAATTTTTGTATTCAATCGAGTGTTTTTTGCTACTTTAAAAGAGTGCTTTATTCCCAGTCTTTCAAAAGCGCAACTATTGTGTAACGCTTTATCTTTCTGGTACAATTTTGTATATAATTATTTAATGGGTCTGCACCATAGCTCCTATATGGATGTCCCAAAACTTTACCTTTGATAAATGTTGGGCCAATGTACATACATACATACTCCACTGAAATAAGTGCAATCCCACAAACAGTAAATTTCAATTCTGCCAGGGTGCTATAGAAAATTCAAATATCCAAGTTATAACACAAGCACTCACTGGACTTGATACAGGTGAAATAATAAAATAAATTTTTTTTTAAAAAAAGTGTTTTATTCCATATAAACCAGTGACGTTTCGGGGTGTTTACCCCTTCAGACAGAGTGAATCAAACATTTTTTACCCATTGAAACCCCACCCACTGTGCTAACCGCCCAACAGTTGCCATAGCAACCATAGAAAAGACAAATACATTGTGAATGCTCATAGTTACTAATCCTGTGTTAAAGGGACACTGTACTCAAAAATTTTCTTTCGTGATTCACATAAAGCATTCATTTTTAAGCAACTTTCTAATTTACTCCTATTATCAAATTTTCTTCATTCTCTTGGTATGTTTATTTGAAAAGCAAGAATGTAAGTTTAGGTGCCGGCCCATTTTTGGTGAACAACCTGGGTTGTCCTTGCTGATTGGTCAGCACCAATAAACAAGTGCTGTCCATGGTACTGAAGCAAACATTTGCTGGCTCCTTAGCTGAGATGCCTTCTTTTTCAAATAAAGATAGCAAGAGAACGAATTAAAATTGATAATAGAAGTAAATTAGAAAGTTGCTTAAAATTGCATGCTCTATCTGAATCATGAAAGAAAAAATTTGGGTTCAGTGTCCCTTTAATATTAAACAGTGCAATAATAAAAACATATAGTGTAGTAATAGTGGGACCATTTGCAGAACATCAATCGTTGTTAGTGATAAAAACAAATTCTCCATTTAATATTATCACAAACCTCAGTTGTTATTCCTACACTGAGAAAATGGCTTCTTAAGCCCCGCCCTCAAACTAGGTGTAACAACAACAAGGGAATGTATCAATGTGCATAAATGTATCAAACTATTTGACATAACAGTATCCAAATCAATCTATAGATGTGTATAAAGATACAAATGTTTAGTGTAATCACTTCCAACTCCTATAGGTGTAACTATAGTCCTATATTGGACCTAGTAATAGAGATAACAAGTCTATATACCAGCTATTGTCTAAGATACCGCTACAAATGTATCCTCAGAGACGTAAATTTTCACTATGTGCATGTTACATCCATATACATATCTAAAATGTCTCATATTGGTTACAAAATCATATAGAATTAAACACATAGATAAAGCTAGCATTAGGGAGCATACATCAATTTTCACTATATGTATGGTACATCCATATAAATAGATCTTAAATGTCTCATTACATCATGGGGAAAGTTAAACTAAGCAATTATATATGGATCAGATTAATAAGATCACTAAATCAAAGTCTATCTACAAGAAGCAGTGCCAGTCCACATTTGTGTTAAGGCCCCTGGGTTGTACCGTATCAAGTCTGTAGATCCATCGTGCTTCTAGTTGTAAAAGGCGCTGGTCCCTATTCCCACCCCTCTTCAGAGGGGGAACATGATCTATCAGTTGGAAGCGTAGGTCCTTGACAGTGTGGCCCTTCTCCGCAAAGTGCCTGGCTACAGGCTGATTGTTGTTACCCTTGTCTATGGCAGCCCGAATGGCACTACAATTCCAACTGATAGATCATGTTCCCCCTCTGAAGAGGAGTTGGAATAGGGACCAGCGTTTTTACAACTAGAAGCATGAGGGATCTACAGGCTTGATACGGTACAACCTAGGGGCCTTAACACAAATGTGGACTGGCACTGCTTCTTGTAAATAGACTTTGATTTATTGATCTTATTAATCTGATCCATATATAATTGCTTAGCGTTCATGAGGTTTCTTATTAAGGATCACACAGGGTATATAAGGGGGGTTTGGTTGGGGGCACTGAATGTCTTTGATGGGATCCATTTGAAAAAGGTTCACATTAAAACTGAAACGTTATGGGTTAAGGCCCTTTTGTTTACTCTAAGAACTTTTATGGATTAAAGGCTTATTTTGAAGCATCCTGAGTTGCCTGCTTTTTTCCATCTGCACAGCATATTCTTGGCCAGGTTTGTGTTCTGAGACTGTTTGCATTACTTAATCTGCAGATCACCAGGTTGCTAACTGAACACATAGGTGAGCCAATGACAATCGGTAAGCAGCCACCAATCAGCAGCTAGAACCTAGGTTCTCTGCTGCTTCTGAGCTTTCCTAGATAAAACTTTCAGCAAAGGATAATAAGAGAAGGAAGCAAATTCAATTTTAAGCAAATTTGAAAGTTGTTTAAAATTGTATGTTCTGTCTAAATCATGAATGTCTAATTCTGACTTTACTGTCACTTTAAAACACTAAATAAATGCGAAATAGAATTATGCATTCAAAGAAAATATTAGTCTGAGAACAACATGTAGATTTGTTTTATAAAGTTTCTGTAGCAGTTTAAATATTGACAAAGTATAAAGTTTTAGTGTCTATAAATCAATGAGAGCTGCCATATTGTAATTTAGGTTACTTTCTCTGCGGTGGCCAATTATGGACAGTTATAAATAGGTCACTAGAATGTGCAGCCAATGGCTGTGTAGAATATAACAGTGTTCTGCACTTTCGTTTAACAGGAACTGAAAAGCTCACAATTTCAGAATGGAATTACAGGAAAAGGGGACAAAATAAATAATGAAACTATATTTCAGGTTTTTTCAATATATATATTACCATCTTAAAGTGTTTATTGTCCCTTTAAAAGGGACAAATACCATCCAGGAGCAGATGTGACACAGGTATATAAGGTTTGTATAACAAGTTCAAAGTACACAGACTTGAAATGCAGTTTACAAGACTTACAGGTTTGGAAAGCACTCCCAAGACAGCCAGGAAACATAGAAATCCTTAAAGGGACAGTCAATTCCAAAAAAAACTTTCATGTTTTAAATAGGGCATGCAATTTTAAACAACTTCCCAATTTACTTTTATCACCAATTTTGCTTTGTTCTCTTGGTATTCTTAGTTGAAAGCTAAAACTAGGAGGTTCATATGCTAATTTCTTAGAGCTTGAAGACTGCCTCTAATCTGAATACATTTTGACCACTAGAGGGCATTAGTTCACATGTTTCATATAGATAACATTGAGCTCATGCAAGTAAAGTGACCTAGGACTGAGCACTGATTGGCTAAACTGCATGTCTGTCAAAAGAACTGAAATAAGGGGGCAGTCTGCAGAGGCTTAGATACAAGGTAATCACAGAGGTAAAAAGTATATTAATATAACTGTGTTGGTTATGCAAAACTGGGGATTGGGTAATAAAGGGATTATCTTTCTTTTTAAACAACAAAAATTCTGGTGTTGACTGTCCCTTTAATGCCAGAGCACCTGAATAGGTAGGGGAAGGGTCAGCACAGTTATAGGAGAGCAACAAGACAGGTGCAAGCAACCAGTAATCAGTAAGCTACAGAAGAGGAAATTAAAGGGACAGATACTATCCAGGAACAGATGTAACAAGGGTATATAAGGACGCTCTTATGATGCACACACTGACTGTATTGCTTTCACAAGTTAGCTACAGGTCTTGGAGGTTTAGGTAATAGAGAGATAGTGAGTTCTTGTCAGTGTATTAATAGTGAGTAGGTGGTGGGTATTTGTTTGTTTTCTAGTCTCAGTGGGGTGAAGTGTGTTTGTTAGTGTAGTTGTTCTGTGTACATTTGTGCACGAGTGGTGCTGTGTTTGTCTAGATTTTTTAAAACACATAATTTACACTTAGAGGAATATTCTACATATTAGATTTATTTACACACAAACACATTCACTAGGATCATACATATAGCATTAGCACTACATGCACACACTCCATACTCCTTCCCTTTATATTCCCATCCCTTTATATCCTTCCCTGATCCACTTACCCTTACTCAAACCTTTATTTTTGCTCAAATTTTTTTTTTTTTTTTTAAACTTTGTTGATTTTATTAACTTGTTCCTATTGTATCAACCTCCTGCATTTCCTTCTGTGTGTTTGTATCTTACCCATAACCTTTTTGCCCTACCATAGAAACTTATTCAGTTTGGGCACTTTTCTTTTCATTTATTTATTTTTACCCCCTTTCATTTGTGCACCAAAACATTGTTTTCTGTAGAGCATGGAGGGGAGGAAAGCCAGGCTGGAGAGTAGAGAGCACAGGGACATCAGAGATGACAGGGACAGTGTAGGGCTGAGGGAGAGGGACAGCAGAGCAGTCAGGGAGAGGGGCCCCAGCTGCTTGGTTGAAGATGAGGAAGTGGCTGGGTCCAGTAGGCAAGGGACAGAACAGGAGCTCAGAGAAGGTGCAATACAGCCCGGGGGACAACGATCTGCACAGAAATTAAAGGGGAAGGCCCGGGTGAGGGAGGAGAGATATTCTATGAAGGAGAAGGAGACTCTCATAAGGGCATACGTGCAGAGGGGAAGGAGGATGGAGTCCTCAGCATTTAGAGGTAGGCAGATGATGTGGCAGGAGATTGTAGATATGGTGAATGCAGTGGGAAATCGCAGCAGGAGCATTCACTCTATAAAGAAACGCTTCCAGCACTGTAAGAGTGAGCTCTATAGGAAGCTGGCCAAGGAGTGGGACGTGGTTTGCCGCACTGGTTGCGCTCATGCAAAGGTCTTTTCCTACTGTCAGTGGGAGGTGATGCTACGACGATATAACGAGGACCTGCACCGCGTATCTCCTGGTAAGGAAAAATAATTGTATTTTACAAATAAAATATTTGCTTGTATTTGTAACGTCATTACATCTGTACAGTTCAGACTTACAACAAAACAATTCACGTAGCTCACGATTGCACTTAAGCATACCGTGCCGTTTAAATATGCAGAAATTAGTGTTTGAAAGTATTTTGGTTTCTTTGCCATTTTTGCCCAAGTTTACATACTGGGTAATTGTGCATGTATACAGTTTATTTTTAAAGGGACATGAAACCCACATGTTTTCATAATTTACAGAGGATGCAATTTTAAACAAAATTTCCAATTTACTTCTATAATCTAATTTACTTCATTCTCTTGATATCCTTTGTTGAAATGCATAAATAGATTCGGTAGCTGCTGAATGGTGGTTGAACATAGATGCTTTGTGTGATTTGGCTCATCCATTTGCATTGCCACTTTATCAAAGGATATCTGAAGAAGGAAGCAGATTAAAAAAAGTAAATTGGACAAGTTTTTAAAAATTGCTTGCTCTATCTGAATCGTTAAATATTTTGGGTTTCATGTCCCTTTAAGATCACTGTGCAGGAAACAAAACATACATCAGAATTGTGAAAGACATTCGTGCAATGCGCATGTTAAACCTTCAGCCAAATGCAAACGAGTCTTCGCAAGTGCAAACTGTACTGTTTGTAAAACATAAGTCAGAGCAGAATTTTGCATTGCAAAACTTTAATTAAATAGCACAAGAAGGGGCTGATGCTATAGTTGTAAATAATTATTGGGTTTTACATTAAATTGTGTAATAATGATGTGAATTAACATAAAACCCGACTTGTGAATACTGAAAACTGATGATTGCTGTTTTTTATTTCTCATTAATAATAAACATTCAATTTATTTTACTCCAGTATTAACGAGTTGACATTAACATTATGAGCAAAACTTTAAGATTCTACAATTTCCATATAATTTATAGATAATGTATACATTTATTGATTAGTTGTTTATAATGCCTATTATATTTTTTTAACACCTATACAGGCTCTTCAGCGGAATGCAGGACCAGATCATGGGAGGAGGAAAGATGGGCCACTCCACCCAGGGGAGATAGATCCACTAGCCCCTCAGAGGATGAACCTAATACTCCTCCAGACCCTGCACATGGCACCAAATGGGACTTAACTCAGCCAGAAGTACCCCCTGTATTCTCCCCAGAACAATATGGGCGCTCAGATAGGGAGGAGAACCTCTCTGCTCAAAATACACCCTCTACTTCTGCTGCTCACCCTGAAGAGCCCAGGCACCTTCCACTGTTAGAGTTGGACTTACTGAGACAATTCATTGCAGATTTCAGAGCCTCCAGGGAGGCTGTAGAACACCACGCTGCCTCCTGCCGACTTCAGGCCACAATCATTGATGAGTTTCGTCTCCTCCGGGCCGACATCAGTAAGAACACCCAGACAATGAGGGAGCTAATGGCACTATTAGTGCAGCAGGGAGGACAAGCAGCACCAGTTCCCTCGGACCCTCCTGCAGCCCCTGCGTCACTACCTCTGCCTCCTCCATCTCCTCCCCATCTGGCTCCTCCATCCCTTACCCTTGAGAGTACTCCTCCTCCTCTTCCATGTCCTCAAGCACCATCTCCAATGAGGACACGACAGAGGGGGCCTGAGCCCCCTATAGATCCTCCCTGTCATGGGAAGAGGGGAAGGAGGAGGAAGTAAAAAAAAAAAAAAAAAGGTTTTTTGGTTTTTTTAATAAATTGTTTTTGTGATAATCACAACAAGGCTTTCCTTTTTGGTTCCAAATTCTACAAAACCTTTTTAAAGTTTTTTTTAATTCTTAGCCCTTTTTGTAGGTGATGGTGTAGTATGCTTATACCTGTGGCACATACTCTGCATTCCTTAGTTTCTATGGTACCGGGACGAGAGTACAGGCAGAGTATGTTCTATAAGTGTAATTAGATGTGATGCGCAGACTCGTGTTCTCCTAATCTAATTAAAGTGGGATTAAACTCATACATAAAATATTGAGTTTATAAAAAGCCATAGGATAAACTAAAGTCAATGTTAAATATACTATATCATTAAATTAAACAGTTGTTTAATGGCTTGAATGAAATATACTGTTGTGTTTAAAGGGACACTGAACCCAAAATTTCTTTTGTGATTCAGATAGAGCATGAATTTTTAAGCAACTTTCTAATTTACTCCTATTATCAAAATTTCTTTATTCTCTTGGTATCTTTATTTGAAATGCAAGAATCTAAGTTTAGATGCCGGCCCATTTTTGGTGAACAACCTGGGTTGTCCTTCCTGATTGGTGGAAAAATCCATCCACCAATCAAAAAGTGTTGTCCAGAGTTCTTAACCCAAAAATGCTTAGATGGCTTTTATTTCAAATAAAGATAGCAAGAGAACGAAGAAAATTTGATAATAGGAGTAAATTAGAACGTGTCTTAAAATTGCATGCTCTATCTGAATCACAGAAGAAAAAAATTGGGTTCAGTGTCCCTTTAATATAAAAAACAAGCATGACTTACTCTTGTTATAGTTTTAAACAAATAATGCTTGTTTTTTCATTATATTGTTTAATGAACATAATAGACATCTCGTTTAATGTATTTTATACTTTGCATAGTTGACCAAATAAGACAGATTTTCTGGTAACATTGTTTAGATAAACTGTTCAGTTCTTACAACAGATTTGGTTTCTTGAATTTAAATCCAACAGTATATTTTGATGTAAAACATACATGTATATGGAATAAAATAAAAAAAAATGGTATGATAAATTTAAAGGATATAGCAGCTTGTGTTGAACACAAAATGGTGGATTTTTATTTAAAAGAAAATAAGACACACTCATGCATTTGGGTAATATATTTATATTATTGTAAAACCACAATGTATATCTTCATCATAATGGGTATCTTTCTGAGTTCACACTTTATCTTTGAGATGTCTTTACATAGCCAGACAGTAGCAGGTAGTTAATAATTCACATTACGGATTTATGCACCATATGAAATGAGTAAAGACTTTTCTGCAAGTCAAACATTTGAAATGGATCAAAATAAAGGTAAAGTACCCCTTTAATTGTGATTCTGATTTTAGGAAAGTTTAGAATGAACTTGTTGTGCGAGCATGATTGATAGGTCAAATATAAATATAATGTATCACAGTATGGTATGGAAACTGTACTAATTCTGATCGCAAAGCTCTGCAGCGGGTAGTTAAAACCGCCCAGTATATTATAGGTGCTCAGTTACCTTCCATTGAAGATCTTAAAAGCAGACGTAGCCTTTTAAAGGCCGATCGAATTATTCATGATCCCTTTCATGTTAGCAACAGACTATTTGCCCTTTTACCATCTGGGAGACGTTACAGAAGTTTAAAAGGGAAAAACTGCTAGGTTTCGGAATAGTTTCTTTCCAAGAGCCATTACTCTGCTAAATAATTTTTAAAAATCTCTCTTATGCTCATAGTTTTTTTTTTAACGTTTTATCTTTTTATCCTTCTTCTTTGAAGAAAGTGCTAAATTAATGGTTTCAATTTAATCTATTGATTATCCTGTTAATGGTCCTTTTTCGCTTCACCTTCTATTCACATAACACATATAATACAAAATACACGTGATTTATATAAAACACTCACGATTCACATTACATACATAATGCAAATATACACGTGTGCAAGATGACCAATTTTTTATATTGTATCTTTTTTTACATATATATATATATATATATATATATATACTCCTTTGTATGGAACTGATTTTTTCGCACTTGCACTTTATTACACTTGCATTGTATTTTTTGCGGTATAGAAATTTTTTGCACAAGTCACTTGAATTTCTGTTAGTCTTACCATTATAGTGCTATCTGTGTATGGGATTGGTTAGATTTTCAATTATAATTTCGTTGTCTCTGTTTTCTTACTTTGTACAATGACAATAAAACGAATCTAATCTAAAGATGAAAGCTCTTTATTTAAAATATAGCATTGAGAATGCACCATCTTGTCCTCTGCTCGTACAATGTTATCTAAAATAGTGGATAGAATCCACTAAAAAAGGAAATTTATATAATCTAGATATATACAGCACTCTGGGTTCCTCAGTGTAATATGTTAATATTAAAGGGACAGTCAACAGCAGAATTTTTGTTGTTTAAAAAGATAGATAATCCCTTTATTACCCATTCCCCAGTTTTGCATAACCAACACTGTTATATTAATACACTTTTTACTTCTGTGATTACCTTGTATTTAAGCATCTTCTGACCGCCCCTAATCACATGACTTTTAGTTATTATCTATTGACTTGCATTTTAGCCAATTAGTGCAGTGTCTGCCACTAGCCACGGGCGTGATCACAATGCTATCTATATGGCCTACATGCGCTAGCCCTCCCCTGCTGTGAAAAGCAAATAAAAAAGAGGCGGCCTTCAAGGGCTTAGAAATTATCATATGAGCCTTCCTAAGTTTGCTTTCAACTAGAATACCAAGAGAACAAAGAAAAATTGTTGATAAAAGTAAATTGGAAAGTTGTTTAAAATTACATACCCTATTTGAAAAATGAAAGATTTTTTTTTTTTAGACTTGACTGTCCCTTTAAAGGGACAGTCTACACCCTAGCCATCTTAAACTTTTGCCTTATATTAAACTGCAAATAGCCTCCTGTCCCTTTTCTAAATAATGTAGCAAGAACAGTAAAACAGTAATTTTAAAAAGAATAATGTTTATGGCCACTTTGGAATGGCTGCCAAGTTCTGCCCACTGATAACATCACAATCTGTGCTACATATAGGCACTCTTATGAATAACATTGACAGTAAGTTGAATCCAACTAGTGAGCCCTTTCTGATTGGATGCCATGTACAGCCCAGATTGTGATGGCATCAGTGGGTGGAGCTTGGCAGTCATTTCAAAGTGGCCAGAAACAATAATCATATTATAATAATATTTTTACCATTCCTGCTGCATTATAAAGAAAGAGGTGGAGGAAGCTATTTGCAGTGTAGTTTAAGGTAAGACTTTAAAGGGATAGTCTAGTCAAAATAAATCTTTCATAACTCAGAGCATGCAATTTTAAGCAACTTTCTAATTTACACCTATTATCAATTTTTATTTGTTCTCTTGGTATCTTTATTTGAAAAAGCAAGAATGTAAGCTTAGGAGACCGCTCATTTTTGATTCAGCACCTGGGTAGCGCTTGCTGATTGGTGGCTACATTTAAACGCTCAGATTTCCCATCACTTTAATACTGGATAATACCTTCCGCCCGTAGGCTATGTCACTATTAGTGCGTGTCTCAGTATTATACCTGTGGCAGAGAAGTGAACCACTTTAAAGAAGCAAACTGGGTCAATTTTGTGTACATATAAGTTTAGTCTGACATTATACATGGCCTAATAGCACAAACAAGCTGTAGCTAAATTGTCTATACTTGAACGTTCGATGGCTTATATTAGAAAAGTATCCCCAGGCAAATAGCCTGCAAATCGGAGTGTCCAGAAGTGAATTGTTACAAATGTATTAGGCTACCTAGCAATCTCTGCAGCTGCAACAGTAACAAATTTGGCTGTATGAAGCTGGCCCCTTACAATTCACTGATTCATGATCTGGGGGTCTGTTACGGAGCACTCTTTGGGCAGGCGGTACATGGACTTAAAGGGACATAAAACCCAAATTTTTTCCTTTAATTTAGAAAGAGCATGCAACAACTTTCTAATTTACTTCATTCTCTTGATATCATTTGCTGAAAAGCATATTTAGATAGGCTCAGAAGCTGTTGATTGGTGGCTGCACATAGATGCCTCGTGTGATTTGCTTAACCATGTGCACTGCTGTTTCTTCAACAAAGGATATCTAAAGAATGAAGCAAATTAGTTAATAAAAGTAAATTGGAATATTGTTTAAAAAAGTATTCTCTGAATCCTGAAAGAACATTTTTAGGTTTATTGTCCCTTTAAAGGGACACTGAACCCAAAATTTATTTTGTGATTCAGATAGAGCATGCAATTTTAAGCAACTTTCTAATTTACTCCTATTATCAATTTTTCTTCGTTCTCCTGCTATCTTTATATGAAAAAGGCATCTAAGCTTTTTTTCTTGGTTCAGAACTCTGGACAGCAGTTTTTGATTGGTGGATGAATGTATCCAACAATCAGCAAGGACAACCTAGGTTGTTCACCAAAAATGGGCATCTAAACTTACATTCTTGCATTTCAAATAAAGATACCAAGAGAATAAAGAACATTTGATAATAGGAGTAAATTAGAAAGTTGCTTAAAATATCATGCTCTATCTGAATCACAAAAGAAAAATTTTGGGTTCAGTGTCCCTTTAAGGATACCTAGAGACTGCATGGAAATGTGGAATTTTATACGCCAGACACCCCATGTACTTTCATAACTCTGTGACTGTTTTATGTCCATAGATACACGATGGGTACAGGGTGAGTGCCCATTTGGGGAGCTATTGTGACCAAGTTTCATAAAGGACTTAATATGAGCTGTTTTTAATATTTTCTAATAAGAGGTTTCATTTACGCTTCAGATCTGATTGTGTCTTAGGAGTCTATTTGGTTAACCTGATTAGTGTTTATCAAGCTATAGCGGACAGGGGCGTACAAATGCGCCCCTGTCCATCCCAGTTCCCCTCTGGCGGGCAGCAATCCACTGGCACTATTCAGCATTGCACGCAAGCACTATGACGAATGCTGCTTGATAAATAATGAAGGGCTTGATAAGTCGAGCCCTAAGTGTGTTCCAGTGCGATTATGCTAACAAGACTGCCCAAAATTGTCAAATTGTCTAAGTAAACTTTCTCCGCAGCTAATTATATTAATCTGTTTTTACCTGTGAATATACAAATGTTTATAGGTGTGATGTATTGTTCATATGTTTGTTTGTTTTACTGTTTAACCAATTCCCTCTGTATCCTGAAGCTCTGGAGGACCCCTCAAGTTCAGTGTCAGCTAGAATATAAAACAGATTGCTAGATCCTCCTTATTTCCCTTTAAGTCAATGTGAACGTCTATATTGAAAAATCAGTTTTTGTCATTGAAAAGGCATATAATGGTAGTGTATGAATTTATGGCACATGATTTCCATTGAAGATACTAATGTAAGATAACAGGTTAAAAGTAACCTGAAACCAACATTGTCATTACAATATTCTGTAAGAGCATTCAATTTTAAGCCAGTTTAAAATACTGATATTATACATTTATCTTCTCTTGATATAGTTTGTTGAAAAGGATATCTAAACATGCTCAGAAACTGCTGCTTGGTGGATGCACATAGATGCCTTGTGTTATCGGCTCACCCATGTGAATTGCTAATTCTTCAACAAAGGCTATCTAAAGAGTGATGCAAAATATTTGCTTTATTAATATTCGGCTAGATTACGAGTTTTGCGTTATGAGGGGTGCGGTGCTAACTTGCATGTTATTGTCACCGCCCACTTCCCTACAGCGCTGGTATTACAGGTTTTCATAAACCCGGTGTTATTAGGCAAAAAGTGAGCATAGAGCAAAATTGTGCTCCATACCGCACTCCAATACCAGTGCTGTTGAAAGCTGCGGTGAGCTGGTTTTACATGCTCGTGCACGATTTCCCCATAGACATCAATAGGGAGAGCCAGCTGAGAAAAAAAAAGTCCAACACCTGCAAAAAAGCAGCGTAAAGCTCCGTAACGCAGCCCCATTGCTTCCTATGTGGAAACTAAATTTATGCTTACACCCTAACATGAACCCCGAGTCTAAACAACCCTAATCTTACACTTATTAACCCCTAATCTGCCGCCCCGACACCTACATTATACTTATTAACCCCTAATCTCCCACCCCCTATGTCGCTTCAACCTACACTTATTAACCCCTAATCTGCCCCCCTAACGTCACCGCCACTATAACATTAACCCCTAAACCGCCCCACTCCCGCATCGCAAACACTAGTTAAATATTATTAACCCCTAATCTGCCACCCCAACGTCGCCGGCACTATACTAAATTTATTAACCCCTAAACCTAAGTCTTACCCTAACCCTAAAACCCCCTAACAAAAATAATTAAAATAAATCTAAATAAAACCTACTATCATTACCTAAATGATTCCTATTTAAAACTAAATACTTACCTATAAAATAAACCCTAAGCTAGCTACAATATAACTAATAGTTACATTGTAGCTAGCTTAGGGTTTATTTTTATTTTACAGGCAAGTTTGTATTTATTTTAAACTAGGTAGAATAGTTACTAAATAGTTATTAACTATTTACTAACTACCTAGCTAAAATAAATACAAATTTAACTGTAAAATAAAACCTAACCTGAGTTACACTAACACCTAACACTACAATTAAATTAATTACATTAAATTATCAGATATTTAAACTAATTAACCTAATCTAATAGCCCTATCAAAATCATTGCCCCAAAGAAATCAGCTCTTTTACCTGTGAATATATATATATATATATATATATATATATATATATATATATATATATATATATATATATATATATATAAACAACCCCCCCCCCAACAGTAAAACCCACCACCCACACAACCAACCCCCCAAATAAAATCCTAACTAAAAAAAAAACCTAAGCTCCCCATTGCCCTGAAAAGGGCATTTGGATGGGCATTTGGCTCTTTTGCTGCCCAAACCCTAACCTAAAAATAAAACCCACCCAATAAACCCTTAAAAAAAAGCCTAACACTAACCCCCGAAAATCCACTTACAGTTTTGAAGACTGGACATCCATCATCAACGAAGCTGGGAGAGGTCTTCATCCAAGTGGCAAGAAGTCCTCAACGAAGCCGGGAGAAGTCCTCATCCAAGCCGGCAGAAGTGGTCCTCTAGACGGGCAGAAGTCTTCATCCAGACGGCATCTTCTATCTTCATCCACCCCGCACGGCGCATCCTCTTCAATCAATATCTTTACAATGAGGTTTGCCTTTAAATGACGTCATCCAAGATAGCGTCCCTTGAATTCGGATTGACCAATAGGATTGAGCTCACATTCTATTGGCTGATTGGAAGAGCAAATAGAATGCAAGCTCAATCCTATTGTCTGATTGCATCAGCCAATAGACATTTTTCACCTTTAATTCCGATTGGCTGATAGAATCCTATCAGCCAATCGGAATTCAAGGCACGCCATCTTGGATGATGTCATTTAAAGGCAAACCTCATTGTAAAGAAGACGTCAATTGAAGAGGATGCTCCGCACCGAATGTCTTGAAGATGGAGCCGCTCCGTGCCGGATGGATGAAGATAGATGCCGTCTTGATGAAGACTTCTGCCCGTCTGGAGGACCACTTCTGCCGGCTTGGATTTAGACTTCTCCTGGCTTCGTTGAGGACTTCTTGCCACTTGGATGAAGACTTCTCCCGGCTTCATTGAGGATGGATGTCCGGACATCAAAACTGTAAGTGGATCTTCGGGGATTAGTGTTAGGTTTTTTTAAGGGTTTATTGGGTGGGTTTTATTTTTAAGTTAGGGTTTGGGCAGCAAAAGAGATAAATGCCCTTTAAAAGGGCAATGCCCATCCAAATGCCCTTTTCAGGGCAATGTGGAGCTTAGTTTTTTTTAGTTAGGATTTTATTTGGGGGGTTGGTTGTATTTTTATTTTTTTTTACAGGTAAAAGAGCTGATTTCTTTGGGGCAATGCCCAGCAAAAGGCCCTTTTAAGGGCTATTGGTAGTTTAGAATAGGTTTTTTTTTGTTTTTTGGGGGGTGGGGGGCTTTTTTTTATAGGGCTATTAGATTAGGTGTAATTAGTTTAAATCTCTGATAATTTGTTTTTTAATTTTTGTAATTTAGGTAATTATATTTAATTGATGTAATTTATTTAATTGTTGTGTAATGTTAGGTGTTAGTGTAGGTTTTATTTTACAGGTAAATTTGTATTTATTTTAGCTAGGTAGTTAGTAAATAGTTAACTATTTACCAACTAGTTTACCTAGTTAAAATAAATACAAACTTGCCTGTAAAATAAAAATAAACCCTAAGCTAGCTACAATGCAACTATTAGTTGGTTTGTAGCTAGCTTAGGGTTTATTTTACAGGTAAGTATTTAGTTTTAAATAGGAATTATTTAGTTAATGATAGGAATTTTTATTTAGATTTATTTTAATTATATTTAAGTTAGGGGGTGTTATGGTTAGACTTAGGGGTTAATAAATTTAGTATAGTGGTGGAGACGTTGGGGGCGGCAGATAAGGGGTTAATAAATGTAGGTAGGTGGCGGCGATGTTAGGGGTGGCAGATTAGGGGTTAATATTTAACTAGTGTTTGCGATGCGGGAGTGCGGCGGTTTGGGGTTAATAATTTTATTTTAGTGTTTGCGATGTGGGGGGGGCCTCGGTTTAGGGGTTAATAGGTAGTTTATGGGTGTTAGTGTACTTTTTAGCACTTTAGTTATGAGTTTTATGCTACAGCTTTGAAGCGTAAAACTCATAACTACTGACTTTAGATTGCGTTACGAATCTTGCGGGATAGGCTGTACCGCTCACTTTTTGGCCTCCCAGAAAAAGCTTGTAATATCGGCGCTATGGAAGTCCCATTGAAAAAAGACTTTACGCAAATTGCGTAAGTTAGTTTGCGGTACGGCCAAAAAATTGTGCGGTAATGCTTTTTTGACAAGACTCATAATAGCAGCGGTAGTGAAAAAGCAGCGTTATAACCCATAACGCTGCTTTTTTTACTCATAACGCAAAACTCGTAATCTATCCGATTGTAGTTTCTATTTGATTCATGAGAAATAAAGTGTTTCATAACCCTTTAAGATAAAAATATAAATACAATAAGATTTAATTTTCCATCTTAGCCTAAAAAAACAGAAACACTGATTAAATGACTTTTATATTGAATGTTTCTTTTAAAAAATCATCCACATTTGTTCTTACGATTTTTAAAACATAGGATTTTGACAAATAGAGAATGTAAAATTGATGTTTCTTCTTTGTAAAAAACACTAAGCACAATATGGAGATCTCCATATTGTGGCCACAATATTAGCATGGGGCACTTTGAAAAAATATTCTGAATGGCGATTTAAACACAATTTGGAGCTCTCCTGTTTGGCGAGCCAGGTGATTTATCCCTCTCCACAGAAAAGGAATGAGAGGCAGGGAGTTGCATGCCCATGAGAGACGGCATAAGGTCTCCTCAAAGTGTTGGATAACTGGTGGTCAGCAGGGTGTTTTTCAGCTTCGCATCACCTCCAGCACAACCGCCAGCTCTCTGCCACATGAGTGAGACCTTACGCCTCAACCAAGTCTTCATGTCTGGAAGTCGCTTCCTCACCTGCAACTCGGTCCTCCTGGTGTCTGTCACTCAATTAAAGGGACACTGAACCCAATTTTTTTTCTTTCATGTTTCATATAGAGAATGCAATTTTAATCAACTTTTTAATTTACTACTTTTATCAATTTTTCTTCGTTCTCTTGTTAGCTTAAATGTCATCTTTTTCAAATTAAAGATAAGGAGCCAGCCAATTTTTTAGTTTAGTACCCTGGACAGCACTCGTTTATTGGTGCTGTCCAATCAGCAAGGTCAACCCAGTTTGCTCACCAAAAATGGGCCGGTATCTACACTTGCATTCTTGCTTTTCAAATAAAGAGACTGAAGCAAATTTGATAGGAGTAAATTAGAAAGTTGCTTAAAATTGCATGCTCTATCTGAATCCCAAAAGAAAAAAAATTGGGTTCAGTGTCCCTTTAACAGCTTCAGTGAGACACCCAGATGGTTTGCCTCTCTGTCGAGCTGGTATAGACCAGTTGGTCTCCAAACAGCTTGGAGTAGTTGGTCTCCAGGGCAGAGATGAGTCCCTCATTTTCCTTGGTGGAGAACCTGATACCAACCATATTCAAATTCTTTGTATCTCAAATATAGAGTGATGAAAACTGACAAAATTGTAACTGTGCAGACCTTTTTTTTTTTTAATTACATTTTTATTTAGAACAGTGCATACATACATGCAAAATACGGTACAAACTTCATATCACATCAACATTGCGACTATAATATGTACAATCAAGATCAGAGTCTTCATATTTTTCTTATATATATATATATATATATATATATATATATATATATATATATATATATATATTAGCATAGGTCGCTCTTGAGCTTTTTGTACAGGAATAATAAGTGATTAGGGGTTTACATTAAACATGTAGAAATAAACACAAGAAAAAAGTTGCATCTTCATAAAGGATTTTATTTTGGTTAAATTATAAATAAATAGAGATGCAGAGGCTTAAACTGGACACGCCTGTGCTGTAACTAGTTTTACCTTATATAAAAGATAAGCACACATACTATGAAGTTTGTTCACTGTGGAGATCAGGGACACATTAAAGGGACAGTATACACTCATTTTCGTATAACTGCATGAAATAGACACTACTGTAAATAATAGGATGCACAGATACTGATATAAAAATCCAGTATAAAACTGTTTAAAAACTTACTTAGAAGCTCTCAGTTTAGCTCTGTTGAAAAGGTAGTTGGAAAGCCCACTGCAAGTGGGAAATAAGACACCCCCTCCCCCTTATTTTGCATATGAAAAGACCCTTTACACAAACAGGAGCAAACTGGAGAAGGTATAAGTCTGTATTCTTATAAAACTTTGGGGCTTGGTTAGGAGTCTGAAAATCAGAGCAATGTTATTCAAAAATAAGCAAAACTATAAATGTTTTTAAAAATTAAAACTTTATGGGTTATATAAATAGTTCATCTACAAAACATTTATGCAAAGAAAAAAAATAGTGTAGAATGTCCCTTTAAGTAGCTGATATGAGTTTTACCCAGTTGCATAATGTTATAAAACATTGATAGAACATTTATTTCAGACTTCACATAGATAAGATCTAAGTAGATAACCTTGTTGCATGCACCCTGTTGGGAAAGCCTTCAAGAATCAGCTAAGTGGACCAATCATGAGAGTGTTGAAACTGGTGTATACTATCTGGCTAGCATTTGTTGGTAGTGTAACCAATTGCTTTGATGAGTTGCTTGAAGTGAGTCGAGAAACCTTAACAGGCGATGCAGGTGGAGTTAAATTCATCTAAGTGAGTTGCTTGGTACTATCTACATAGTATAAATATGCCCGTTAAACAAAAATCAAAGTCTAATATAATTTAGTCTTGTAACATGTAAAGTTAAAAACATATTTACTGGCTAAGTCATATAAATAAAACAAACATAGCTTAAAGCCTATTAATATCCTTTGCTATTCGAGAGTCCCAATGTCCATTTAGTCCCAAGGCTTTGTCTGCAAGAAGGGATGAGACCTGGGGGTCTAGATAATTATAACAATACTTCTTCCTGTTTCCCTCAGAAATTAAACCAACTATGCCTGTGGGCAAATCCCTGTATGTAATGTTTTGTATTTGACAAATTATTATATTGAAAACAATCTTGAGTAAATATTGTGTAATAAGATGAATATATAGTAAACAAACTAATAGACATTACAGTATATTTTAAAACAAAAGCAGGCATGTTTTATTATTAGTATTACATTTAATATACTGTCATAACTCTTAACCACATAATCTCTCTTTTTAGACTTAGAATACATACAAAACAACAAGTCTAATATTTAAAATATTTTTATTATTGAAATTAAACAAGAAGTATTTATATTTTTAATAATAATAATAATAAAAAATATATGGAATTAAACGGACAAAATAAAAATTTCTTTGAAAAAACCTACTGATCTAATTGTGTAAATCTGTAAGGAAAGAGGAAAAACAGCAAACTAGATCAAGTATATACTGTAACACTACATGAATCCCCCAAATGTTCGGTCAGTTGTGTGTGTTTCTGTTGTCATATGCAAGTCCCTTGGTTATTCATTACAAAGATTACAGTAAAATAGTCAAATAGTAAACTTACCAGTTGCATTACAACTAATTTGCTAAATACAGAGTATCGCTTCATGCTAAGCCGGTGCGGAATGCTATTTCATTTCACACAAGAAAGGGTTAAGTTCTCTCCCACTGAAAGCTCTGTGAGTGGTCCGATACCCAAGTGACTTTATATATTAGCGCATATCTTAGTGGCTTTTTATAATTTTATGTATTTTAATAAATCTTTTTACCTGAAGCAGCTGTTTGCGGTTGGTATATACTGGTTACCTGGCAGTATAAAACCGGGTGTGCGCCTGTACCTAGAGCCTGGATGGCTCAAAAAAAGTATGAGTAACCCCTGTGGACAAAATCTTTTTCATTAAATTGTATTGCACAATAATTTTTCTATTTATGTTTTTGAGGCAAGAAAACACTTGAATCACTGCAATTGAGGAGGACTCCTATTGACCACCCATGTCCTTATTTTATATATATCTTTTTTCTTTTATTTGTCTGTCATGTCACTAAGCAAGTTGCTTGCAGCTTCAACACATACAGTACATTGTTTAGACTTACACTCTGATGATGTATTTGGGGTGAAGTCACTTTTCTTTGTGGCCAATGCCAGAGATGTAGGATGTAGAATGTAGAATTTAACTGTGAATGAATAAAGGGTGGTATTTGTTTAGATTTTTCCTTAGTATACAACTCCTAAAATGTTCTGCCACAACATGTACATTATAGCAGTTGTCACACAGATTCATTCTGTATTTTACCTTACAGTGGGGTTATAAATGATGTTGTATGACATTGGCCCCTCATATGGTTTTCTTCCTCCGCCTCTCTTTGGAGGACTTGGATGTCCTGTAACAATCTTCCCTGTTGTGCAATGTTGTGGAGGGCACTGCAGGCAATGATCTTCGCCATCTTCTCCAGGCTGTATTGTAGGGCTCCTCCAGAATGATCAAGACACCGGAACCTCATCTTGTGGAGCCCAAACATTTTTTCAATGACAGCCTTAATTTAGAGCTCCTGTGGTTCCTCAGTGGGGTGGGGATTTTAACTGACGTACTTGAATCGTACCTACTTTTATTATACTATTAAGTATGCATTCCGATACTTCCTGATCGAAAACTTCTGGCATCATCTATACATTTTCTATTTAGAGATTCTTTAACTATCATTTTATAAGCGTTGGATATCTTAAAATACTATGTGTAAATTTATTGGTGTTATCAAGAAATTGCCCGATATTAAAGGGACACAATACTCATATGCTAAATCACTTGTAAGTGATGCAGCATAACTGTAGAAAGCTGTCAAGAAAATATCACCTTAGCATTTCTATGTAAAAAATGTTTTAGCTCAAAATGTCTTCAGCTCACCAGAGTAAGTATACTTCAGCTGCAATTTTGGAAGAACCCCCCCCCCCCCCCCCCCCCACACACACACACAATAGCCAATCCGCATCAAGTAGTGATAAGGTGATGCTCTGTCTTTGCTGAAATTTCATGAGAATGCATAGAACTTATTTAAACTAAATAGGAAAGATGAGATGCACAATTCCTAGCAGGTCCTGGGACAAGCATCTTGACTGGCTTTTTAAACTCTTTACAGAGAGATGTGACTACTTAGAGATGTTCAGGTGATTTTTTTTCTAGTCAGCTTGTTACAGCTTAATCCAAAATTCCAAATTCCTTTTTATGTCTTGTATTACTGGTGCATAATTCAAACCATAACACTTATTTGGAACAATCAAAAGTTTTATCCCTAAATATAATCTTCAGCTGTCCAAGGGAAAGCAACGTAAAAGGTAAATATGACTTTCTATAAAGCCAATATAGTTTTTTTTGTATTTTATAATATGAGATTAGTCTACATTCCTCCAGTATATTTAGAATTGGTATGTTAAAGGGACATGAAGCACAAAATATTTTTCTTTCATGATTCAGATAAAGAATACAGTTTTAAACATTCCAATTAACTTCTCTTATCTTATTTGCTACATTCTTCAGATATATTTTATTTAAGAAATACCAATGCACATGGGTGAGCAAATCAAATGAGGCATCTGAAGCCATCAATCAGCAGCTACTGGGCCTATTTAGATATGCTTTTCAGCAAAGGATATCAAGAGACTGAAGCAAATTTAATTGAAATAAATTGGAAAGTCGTTTAAAATTGCACATTTTCTAAATCATTTAAGAAAACAAAAAGTGGGTTTCATGTCCCTTTAAGGTTAGAATTTATAAGAAATAATAAATCTGCATAAGATTTTACTTAAATTTATGATGGTTTTGGGATAGGCACAGAATATTAGTCTATACTGCACTAAGGGTTTCAATACTAAATCAAATAGTAAAGGAGATAAGAGGCACCTCTGACTCAAGTTCGATAATCTGCCATTTACAATTATTGATGCCCTAGATTTTATATAAAGATTGAAATATATTTCCCTTAAAAGGGACAGTCAAGTCCAAAAAAACAACTTTCATGATTTAAATAGGGTATGTAATTTTAAACAACTTTCCAAATTACTTTTATCCCCAATCTTGCTTTGCTCTCTTGGTATTCTTAGTTGAAAGCTAAACCTAGGAGGTTCATATGCTAATTTCTTATACCTTGAAGGCTGCCTTTAATCTAAATGCATTTTGACAGTTTTTCACCACTAGAGGGCATTAGTTCATGTGTTTCATATAGATAACATTGAGCTCATGCACGTGAATTTACCGTGGAGTGAGCACTGATTGGCTAAAATGCAAGTCTGTCAAAAGAACTGAAATAAGGGGACAGTCTGCTGAGGCTTAGATACAAGGTAATTACGGAGGTAAAATGTGTATTATTATAACTGTGTTGGTTATGCAAAACTGGGGACTGGGTAATTAAGGGATTATCTATCTTTTAAAACAAAAATTCTGGTGTTGACTGTCCCTTTAATACCATATACAATTAATTATTTTTGTAAATTATCCCATTCAATCCTATTAAAAGCCTTCTCAGCATCTAATTTATTTATTTATTGAATGTTCTTTCTATGTGTATAATATTTAATAGCTGCAGTAACTTTCCTAATATTAAAGGGACACTCAAATCAAAATTAAAATCATTATTCAGATAGAGCAGTAATTTTAAACAACTTTACAATTTACTTCCAATAACAAAATGTGCACAGTCTTTATATTTAAACTTTGAGTCACCAGCTCCTACTGAGCATGTGCAAGAATTCACAGAATAAAAGTATATGCATTTGTGATTGGCTGATGGCTGTCACATGGTACGTGTATGCATTTGTGATTGGCTGATGGCATGTCTATTTCCACTCCCCCTGTACCATGTGACAAACTTAAAATGGTCAGAAAAAAAAAAAATCTACTACTCATTTTGAAGTTCAGACTAAGTGCTATTGCATTGTTTTTATCATGTATATGTTTATGCAAATCTACTGTATTAACGGTCCTGTTGGCTTTGTTTTTACAAAGTCTGTCAGATCCTTATCTAACACTAGTAACATTATCAGACAATTTGCAACAATCTAAGATCTTGTAGTCTGTTAAACAATGATCAAGGTCTAGGGAAAGGGGGGAAAAATAAATAATCTAAGGATCAACCATATATTAGCTTCAGAGAATAGGTTACTATGTAATATAGTCCCTGACAGGTATTCATTAGAGCAGCAATTTTAAGCAACTTTCTAATTTACTCATATTATCAATTTTTATTCGCTCTCTTGGAATCTTTATTTGAAAAGCAGGAATGTAGGTTTAGGTGCCGGTCCATTTTTGGTTCAGAACCCTGGGTAGCGCTTGCTGATTGGTGGCTACATTTGGTGAACTCATAAGCTTACATCCCTGCTTTTAAAGATACCAAGAGAACAAAGAAAAATAAGAGTAAATTAGAAAGTTGCATGCTTTATCTGAATCATGAAAGAAAAAAAAAAAAGTGGGTTTCATATCCCTTTAAGTATTTTATAAATTAGTTTTATTACCATATTGATAGAATTCTCCCTTCAATTTTTGTTCACAAACTGAGAACATTAATAAAGTTATCTTTTTGTCAGTGTCATTTGCTTGTCTATTGTCCATAGTTGTGTTAGCTACGTATTCTGTATACATTTCATGATTCAGATAGAGCAGCAATTTTAAACAACTTTCCAGTTTACTTCCATTAACAAAAATGTGCCCAGTCTTTTTATGTTTACACTTTGAGTCACAAGTTCCTACTGAGCATGTGCAAGAATTCACAGAATATACATACATTTGTGATTGGCTGATTGCTGTCACATGATACAGGAGTGGAAAACACACTCTTGGTGTAGTATTATCCAGTACTGGTATTTATTTACAGGAGCAACAATTACATCACTTAATTTCCTAAAACTAGACTTATTTTACTGGTACAGTCTCCAACTCCCATCAATAAATAAATGGTGAAATCCTAATCTTTTGACTATTTGGGTCAGTGCTCACCATGAATACTACGTGAATAGTTCTAATTCACTACCGACTGCTTCTACTCTAACCTCCCATCACTAGACTAGCGCTGACCTCCCAACCACAACCATTAACCACTAATGACTTCTAGTTACTATAGGCTTATCGAATAGGATGTGAGAAAAAAATATAAGGGAAGGGTGTAAAGCTTTGCCACGGGACCTACGGTTTCTTTAGTTATGCCCCAGACTGGTCAAGCAGCAGCCTCCCATCAATGAGCATTCTGACCCTACTCTTCAACTGTTCGTTCAGTTTTATTACTAAACTCTGGTCATGAACACAGACCAGCAGTTTAATGCTTCCATATCACAGTACCTACCTCCGTCCCTGTACAGGGCCTGTATGTGTCTCCTTAGGTGCACTATGATGTTGCATTGGTCAAACTAATGATAATTAACACTGCAAACAGATGGCAACATGTATATTGTTCAATATAATATAATTCCTCTATATATGTAGAAGTACATATGCATAGCCATATTATCATCTGAGTAGTTTCTACTTCTGACTTTTCCAACCCTATCTACTTTCATATAACTGAATGATCTAGTGCCACTTGATACCTTCTATTCCAGTCAGAGCCTATTTTTAAAGAGATTAAATGATGAATTTGAGTTTTTTGGAAAATTAGTTCATCAGCCATCACCACGCCCCCTTGACCACACCCCCACTGGCACAGCGCCAGGTGGTCCCAGTTTCACCTCTAAAAATTATGATTTGTTCTCTATAAATCATTAACATATGTATTAAAGGGACAGGCAACCCCAACATTTTGTTTCATGATTTAGATAGAACACACTATTTTAAACAACTTTTTAATTTACTTCTATTATCAAATTTGCTTCATTCTCTTGTTGTTATCCTTTGGTGAAGGGACAACATTGCATTACTGGCAGCTAGCTAGTTAGCCAATAACAAGAGACAAATGTGTGCAGGCACCAATCAGCAGCTAGCTCCCACTAGTGTAGAATATGTGCATATTTTTCAACAAGCGATACAAAGAACAAAGTACATTTGAAAATAGAAGTGAATTTAAAAGTTTCTTAAAATAACATGCAAGTTTAATTTTGCCTTTCCTATCCCTTTAAAGTTTACTCATAAACCAGATCATAAACAAAAAACAAACTATAAATAATGAGTAATAATTTGCAACATACATCAACATGAGCTATTCACAGCTACTTCACTTGTTTACATGGATATAAATACGTCTTAGCCCCTTTATGGTGTCAATTTCAACACTGCCCGCTGCTGACTGAATACTTAGTTTAGGGCCAGATAGTTTGCGCTTGCACGTAAATTGCTTTTCACAATCTCCTTTGCGCTAGTATTGCACTTAGTGTTTTAGGTTCGTATTACAAGTTGAAAGTAAGAAGTTTGCGTTCAGGCACAATTATCGTGACCTGATATCCAGCGCAGTCATGTTGGTGCAAGACTGGTTTTACTCTAGGGTTGTCACGATTGAGTGGTATTCAGGTTGGAGCTCAGGTTTGGTGCATTTAGATCCAGGAAACCAAACAGCTTCTTTTACCTTAGAAGAAATTAGTCTAGGCATAATTGTGCAGTAAAACAAAGAGCTTTATTAAAAACACAAAGTAAGAACATTTAGATTCCAAACAGAAGCAAGGATCAACGCCCCAGGATACTCAGGCACTTGGAACAGCAACGCCCCAGTACTGACTGGCTTGTTTAACAGGTTGCAGGATACACAAACTTGGAAATTGCAGATTACAGGGCCGATTGGCCTGTAAAAGAGTTTGCACAGGGCCGATTGGCCTGTAAAAGAGTTTGCACAGGGCCGATTGGCCTGTAAAAGAGTTTGCACAGGGCCGATTGGCCTGTAAAAGAGTTTGCACAGGGCCGATTGGCCTGTAAAAGAGTTTGCACAGGGCCGATTGGCCTGTAAAAGAGCTTGTACAGGGCCGATTGGTCTGTAAAAGAGCTTGTACAGGGCTGATTGGTCTGTAAAAGTTTGCACAGGGCTGATTGGTTTGTATAAACAGTGGGCACAGTGCTGATTGGGCTTGTATAAACAGTGGGCACAGTACTGATTGGGCTTGTATAAACAGTGGGCACAGTGCTGATTGCTCTGTATAAGAGTTTGCACAGGGCTGATTGGTTTGTATAAATAGTTGGCACAGTGCTGATTGGTTTGTATAAATAGTTGGCACAGTGCTGATTGGGCTTGTATAAACAGTGGACACAGTGCTGATTGCTCTGTATAAGAGTTTGCACAGTGCCGATTGGCTTGTATAAGAGTTTGCACAGTGCCGATTGGCTTGTATAAGAGTTGGCACAGTGCTGATTGGCTTGTATAAGAGTTTGCACAGTACTGATTGGCAGAGGCGTAACTAGAAACCACAGTGATAACACAAAGGATTACCCTATCGGTAGATTATGCAACTCTATATGCGTGATAATCCCCAATAATCACACCAATGATATAAAAATGTACAAAAATTAAGAGTGCGCTCAGAAGAGCTCTACCATAATGTTAGTAAAAGTGTTTTGGAAAGTAAATAAAATCTCTTTGGAAAACCTATTGCGAGTAAATATTTTTAAATTTATTTTCTAATAAAAATTGAAACATATAAACACATATATATATTAAAGGTGCACCTTTTAAAATCACACAATGTAATAACAAAATATAATATAATTAAAATGTGGAAGATTCAGCGTGTTACTTTATATCAGCGTATTGCTTTTTGTATCCAAACTTTGCAACAATCTTGAACTGGATAGGCAAGTCTTTGCAATTTATCAAATAATTTCCAGATGTAAAATGTCTCATATAATGATTTGGCAGTGAGGGTGAAACAATGCCCTTGTAGATAGTTTTACTCACCGGAATCCGAAAGTTATAGCATACACTCTTGTCTTTCTCTGACCCAATGTCTTTCTTTACACCTTCTCTCTTGCGGTGAATAGTCGGCGTTCTGTTAGCCGTTAACTGTCAGGCCGGATTCTGACGCGTCTGTTTACACGTGCTAGGCTCATCCGCCAATCACTGGGTCAGATTACCGGTGAGTTGTATATTCAAAAGAAGCAGCAAGCTGTTCCGTGCAAAGTGTCAGTAATTGCTCCAAAACCACCAATGTGGATTACTGTGACACCTTTGCTTCCTGGGATATTGCCAATAATCCAAACTTGTACCCACTTCGTTTCCTAGGATATAGTCGGTATTTTCTTTTTGGGAAGTCCACGTTAAGCTGGCCAGCTTGCGTAGGTACAGGTCATCTACGCGTTTCAGCAAAAGTGCTTTTTTCAAGATGTACCTGTGGACTTCCCATCATGCCTTTATACATGTTTATTTTGAGTTGCAAGACTTCTATTGGATACTTGATGTCAGAAATGTTAATTTGGAAAAGTTTATTTAACACGCTTAAACCTCTTATCTTAGAGGTTAATCTTTATACAGAAAAAAGAAAATTTAGTACAATGAGTATTTGATAGCAACTGTTGTTATAATTCTAACATATAGCAATTCCAAAAAGATTTTTAAAATAAGACGCACAACACATTTAATTTGTGGATTATATATATATACTATTTGGTCTAATAATAACGACCTACTACAACAATTATCTACTTAAGCTTAAAATACATATTATAAAAACCTATTTAGTACACTTAGTTTCTAAGGGGAAATAAACTTTTTATATATATAGACTTATTTGCGCAGATAGATGTCAATAAATTGTATACATTAGTATTTGCACATTTTAAAATTCTTTAGACATTTAAAACGGATATTAGTCTATAATCAACATTTAAAATATTTAAAACACTCTATACAATCAAAATATTAAAAATATTAGAAATATTAAAAATGTTGAAAAATATATGAATGAGAAAACTAGTAGTTATATAAATTCTAAAATACATCTTAGTGTAAAAAGCTAATAATAATATATAAAATTCAATGTTATTTATTAGATAAAATCAAATGAAATTATATTATAAACTAAATAAAAGGGTTGAGGTCCAATTCGGCATTTAACCCTAAGGGTGTAAGAGTTTTAAATTTAAAAATTAGCTCAGCTTCAGTTTTTAAAAGTTTCTTATTAAGATCTCCACCTCTCCAATCTTGTGTGACTTTTCTTAGACCCCAATATTTTAATCCCTTGGGATTTTTATTATGGACTTCTTTAAAATGTTTGGAGAGTAGGTGACCTTCTACTCCATTTTCAATATTAAGAAGGTGTTCCCTAATTCTATCTCTCAACATGCGAGAGGTCTCCCCTAAATATTGCATTTTACACGGACATTCTATTAGGTAGACTACATTCTTATCACAGCATCTAATTAGATCTTTAATTTTATATTCTTTTTGTGTCACTGTAGATGTTACACTGTTCTTTTTACAACTAAATTTACAGGCTTTACATGTTATGCAAGGGAAATAACCTTCTAATTTGTCCCCTTTTAAATCTATATCCATACTTTTTGTTTTTCTTGGTTTGAAGGTGCTAGGTGCTAAAATTGATATCAAATTTCTCGCTTTTTTAAAAATGACTCTTGGTTTATCAGTAAGGGATTCTCCTAAAAAAGGGTCTCTTTGCAACAAATGCCAGTGTTTATTCAGGACACCTCTTAATTTATTATGGTCAATATTAAAATCAGTTATAAAAGGTATATCTAGTATACCCTCTATAGTTTTTTTAGGGTGTTTACCTATTAAAAGTTCATTTTGTGTTTTTTCTTGCGCTTTTAATTTGGCTGTTTAAATTAGGTTTGAATTATAGCCTCTCTTTTTAAATTTCTCTTCTAGAATTGCGGATTGTTGAGAAAAATCCTCTAGTTCACTACAGTTTTTTCTAATTCTCAAGAATTGATTTTTAGGTATATTTTCAAGCCACTTTTTATAGTGGCAACTGTTATTATGAATAAAATTATTTGAATCCACTTCTTTAAAATGTGTTTTAGTGGTAATCTTATTATTAGCGATTATTACATCTATATCCAAAAAATTTATTTTTGTTTTACTTTTTTCATAGGTTAAATCTATACCAAATTTATTATTTTTAAAATCCTCTATAAAAATGTCTAAAAGTTCCTCATCCCCTTTCCAAATAATTATAATATCATCTATGAAATGACGATAGAGCACCAAATTCGCCTCCCAGCTAGATCCATGGATCATTTTCTCTTCAATGAAACCCATGAACAGATTGGCATAGCTGGGGGCGAACTTGGTGCCCATCGCCGTTCCTTTAATTTGTATATAATATTGATTGTTAAAATTAAAATAATTATTATTTAATATAAAAGCTATACTTTCAATTAAAAACTCAATTTGTTCAGTTTGCATTTCTCCATATTTATATAAAAAATATTCAACTGCCTCGATTCCAAGAGAGTGCTGTATATTCGTATACAAAGAGCACACATCACAGGTAACAAATATTAAATCATTATTCCATTTTATATTTTTTAATAATTGCAATAGTTCTGTGGAATCTTTCAAGTAAGAGGGAAGTTTAATCACATAATGTTGTAGGTAATTATCCACAAATTCAGACAAATTGGAAGTGATAGATTGGATACCTGAAATTATTGGTCTGCCAGGGGGGTTTATTAGGGATTTGTGGATTTTTGGCAGGTAATAGAATATAGGAGTTTTTGGAAAATTTACTTTGAGGAAACCATATTCCTTGCCATTAATAACTCCTATATTATGTGCTTTATCCAATAGTTTTAATAATTCTTTTGACAGTTTTTTGATAGGGTTCATTGGTATTTTCTTGTAGGTTGTAGTATCGTCTAATAATCTATTGGCCTCTTTTATATAATCTTCAGTATTTAATATGACGATCCCTCCCCCCTTATCCGCCTGCTTAATCATAATATTTGTATTATTTTGTAGTTCTTTTAAGGTATCATTTTCTTTTTTAGTCAGATTATATTTATTTCTATTTTGTCCGATATTCATATCCTCAATATCTTTTTTAATTGCTTTTTCAAACATCTCTATGTTCCTTCCTTTTTCAGTAGTTGGGAAAAAATTAGATTTTGGTTTCAAATTTGTGTGGTGAAAACCTTGCTTGTCGTTAATTATTTCTCTTTCAATTGGATTCTTAATAAAAAATCTTTTTAAAGTTATATTGCGAATAAATCTATTTACATTAATTAGGGTATTAAATTTATTTAATTTGTTTGTCGGGGCAAATGTTAAGCCCTTCTGTAATACCCTATATTGATGTTCATTTAGATCTACAGTACTTAAATTAAAAATACCATGTTTATCTATTTCTTCCTTTTTTGGTTCTCTCTCTCCTCCTCTACCTCTGGTTCCTCTCGTTCTCTTTTTTTCAATTTTAATCTCTCTGATTGTTTCCAATCTTCTCCTAAAAAAGAAGAGGATGTACCTTGTATAGGACTAGCTGTATTTTTTCTAAAGTCTTGATCTCTTAAAACCTTAAATCTATTGTAACTTCTCCAATCATGTTCTTTTTGTCTCCAGTTATCTTCTCTGGCCCTCCAATTTTGTTTATCAAAATGATTTGGGTAGTTTTCATTGGAATTGTTAGTTCTCATTGTTCTATTTCCCTGATTAGATGAGTACATGTAATCTTGGGTACTATTTCCATTAGTCCAGCTTCTCTGGTTGTTTCTGTCTTGGTTATATGTATGGTTAGAAGTTGCATAGTTCTGTGATTGCCTAGGATGATACTGTCTGTTAGAATACTGTCTTGGTTTATTATAATTAATATATTCTTTATTGTCTTTAATGTTTATTTTATTTCTCTCCATATTCTTTTTATTGCCTTTTTTGGAGAATATTTGCCATTTTGGTTCTGTCAATGTTGCAGGTTTTATATTTTCTGCCACTGTTTCTACTGATTGATTGTCACTATTTATTTCCTTTGAGTTATAATCAGTGAGATCTCTATTCATTTTTCTTAATTTTATATCCATAGTTTCTTTTTTAATATCTCTTAAATTGGTCCTATACGCTGATAGTTCTTAACTATTTAATAGCTATTGTACCTGGTTAAAATAAATACAAAGTTACCTGTAAAATAAATATAAATCCTAAAATAGCTATAATATAATTATAATTTATATTGTAGCTATATTAGGGTTTATTTTACAGGTAAGTATTTAGCTTTAAATAGGAATAATTTATTTAATGAGAGTTAATTTATTTCGTTAGATTTAAATTATATTTAACTTAGGGGGGTGTTAGTGTTAGAGTTAGACTTAGCTTTAGGGGTTAATCCATTTATTAGAATAGCGGTGAGGTCCGCTCGGCAGATTAGGGGTTAATAATTGAAGGTAGGTGTCGGCGATGTTAGGGAGGGCAGATTAGGGGTTAATACTATTTATGATAGGGTTAGTGAGGCGGATTAGGGGTTAATAACTTTATTATAGTAGCGCTCAGGTCCGCTCGGCAGATTAGGGGTTAATAAGTGTAGGCAGGTGTCGGCGACGTTGAGGGGGGCAGATTAGGGGTTAATAAATATAATATAGGGGTTGGCGATGTTAGGGCAGCAGATTAGGGGTACATAGGGATAACGTAGGTTGCGGCGGTTTACGGAGCGGCAGATTAGGGGTTAAAAAAAATATGCAGGGGTCAGCGATAGCGGGGGCGGCAGATTAGGGGTTAATAAGTGTAAGGGTAGGGGTGTTTAGACTCGGGGTACATGTTAGGGTGTTAGGTGCAGACGTAGGAAGTGTTTCCCCATAGGAAACAATGGGGCTGCGTTAGGAGCTGAACGCTGCTTTTTTGCA